>NW_025892864.1:0-120285 GCF_002878395.1 Capsicum annuum
ATTCAAAGACCACGACTAACAACTCTAAATCATAAGTAGGGTAATTCTCCTTATGAACTTTTAATTGCCTAGAAGCTTAGGCTACCACCCAACCATGTTGCATCAATACAAAACTAATACCGACTTGGGAAGCATTATAATAAACCACAAAACTTTCACTACACTCAGGGATGGTCAAAACTAGAGCCAAAGTCTAGTTATCTTTCAACTTCTCAAAACTATCCTCACACACATCAGACCATAAGAACTGGACCTTCTTTTAGGTCAAATTATTCAACGGGGCAACTATTGTAGAGGAACTCTCTACAAACTTTCTATGATGATCGGCTAGATCCAAGAAGCTCCAATTGTTGATCAGAGTCACAGTTTTAGGCCACATCTTAATTGCTACAACCTTTTGGGAATCCACCATGATCCCTTCACTAGAGATAACAAGACTAAGAAAAGCCATGCCTTTCAACCAAAACTCACACTTGGAAAACTTGGCATATAAATGATAATCCTTTAATGTTTGCAACATGGCACAGAGGTGATCTACATGATCTACCTTACTCTTAGAATAAACTAAAATATCATCAATGAATACAATGACAAAAATGTCAAAGAATGGATGGAAGACCCTGTTCATCAAGTCCATGAATACCACTGGGGCAGTGGTCAACCAAGAATAAATGACAAAAAACTTATAGTGACCATACCGAGTACTAAAGAAAGTCATAGGGATATCCACATCCCTAATTTTAAGTTGATGATAGCCCGATCTAAGATCAATCTTAGAGAAACACTTCGCATCTTGAAGTTGATCAAAGAAATCATCGATCCTAGGAAGAGTATATTTATTCCTTATGGTTACTTTGTTTAATTGACGATAATAAATGCACAAACAAAGGGAACTACCCATCTTACACACGAATAACACAGAAGTACCCCATGGAGACATATAAGTTGGGCTCTAGATTAGACCTAAGAATAATTTTTCACATATATATGGATGTTCAATCTGTGTGGATTATCCAAGTTCTTGATGATATGATCCGAGCTTGTGTTATGGACTTTGAGGGTCAATGGGATGACTACCTACCATTGTATGAGTTTTCTCACAACAACATTTATAATACTGGTATTTCCTAATGCCTTTTAAGGCCTTATATGGTAGATGATCTAGGTCCCTAATTAGGTGGTTTGACGTATTTGAGGCAAGGCCTTAAGGGCTTGATCTGATTAGGTACTCAATAGAAAAAGTGAGATTTATACAAGAGAAGCTCATAGTGGCTCAAAGATAATAGAAAGAGTATGTTGATAAGTAGTTAAGAGATAGAAAGTTTGAGAATGGGGAGAAAGTATTTTTAAAGGTATCACACAAATGGAGCATAAATTGAGGCTCAAATCAGACCCTAAACTTGAAGAATTTAATGAATTAACACTATAGATTTAAAATAAATAGGTCATAATTTGATGGGTTGAAAATAGTTGGACATGATCAAGTGGTGTTATATTATCTTTCCTTACACTCAATAAATGATTTCCATATTATCTTACCTTAGCCTGGATGGATGATTTCCCATACTTTCTCACACTCAAGCTCCATAAATATTGAAATAGGGCTTTAAAATAAAGAAAAAGGTCATGACGATGAGTTTATACTTCCATGGTATGCACTTCGTGAATGTGGCACATGAGTCATAAAACTGATGGTAGCTTAGACCAACAGGCCTTTGAAAATATGGTCAATTCACTGCTAGTGTGAAAAGAAAAAATGAGCTGGCCAGGATTGGTTACTCTTTACAAACGTGAAGGCTATCTTGCGAACGCCATGGCCAAGATTTCTTGACCCTCGAGAATGTGACCAATCCTCACAAACACAAAGGCCAAAATTTGGCTAGACCCAAATGTTTCTAAACCTACAAAGAGCTAAGTCCTTATGAACTTTGATCGGGTGGTCAGGATTCGCTCAAAACCCCGTGCATAGAAATGAACTATGATACCATACAAAATTTTACATTCCAAACTTAATGAAATCATTAAATTTTCCTCCCAAGGTCATTTTGATTAAATATGGGCCCCAAACCTATAGTTTGCGTTAACCAATTTCCACCTCAATAGCTCAAAATAAGTTTGAAGCCTCAAAATCCAAACCAAGGGTTCCTCTAGCCTAAAATCAGCATTACGAAGCTAACAACACAGTCAAAATCTTATTTGAGCCTATTTTTGATAAGTTTTAGTCTAAGACCATTTTCTTAATAACAAATGCTCTAAAATAAAGGAACGATCCTAAAACCAAAATAAACTATTAGAAAACCAAACCAAAAGTTTTGATAATTTATAAATGATTTGTAGCCACTATAAAAAGAGACAAAATATCAAAAATGCACAAAAATCAAGAAAATAACCTAAAGGTTCATTACAAGATGCATAATGTTAATTTTTAACTTGAATTGAGTTTAGGTATGTTAAAGGGGTATTTGGGGAAATTTTTGGAATTTTTTGAAAGAGTCAGGATCATTTTGGGTCCCTGAGACAGTGAGGGTCCATGATGTTAGCGGGACATGGAGGTTAGCCTCAGCGATATAGGCATTGCATGGAGACTACCCTCTGTGATAATGTTGTGCTACGCTACTGAGCTAACTTTGTCTAGTTTTTTTTTTCACTTGGGGTAAGGGGCTTTCAATTGTTTTACCTCTTGTGCGACTTAAAAACATAAAAGGGACCTTTTTCCTTCAGTTTTAAAAGATCAAACTCAACTTTATGCATTGTTAACTCTCTATCCAAGAAAACTCAAGGTTTATTCAAGAAATCAATACTTTGCACTTCATACTTCAAATTGACTTTAATTTCTTATCTGTTTGAGGCATGTTTATCTTCCCTAAACTTTAATTTTACTTTGTGGGATTAATTGAACTGATTTTTGTATGATTTAAATTATGGATTTTGATATTGGATCGAGCGATTTTGGTTATTACAGATTGAATTACTTGTTTCATGTTTTGAATTGATTATTCATGCTTTAAATTACGGTTTTTGTGACTAAATTGTTATACTATTTAAATTATTGGAATGAGGTACATGGGTTTCCCTAAATTGGATGAATATTTATTTTGAATTGCATGAACCTCAACCCACTTTGTAAATTTAATTTTTATCATGGAAAATTGCCTGATTTAACTTACTTTTCAACCCAATACATTGGATTAATGAATATAAAAATAGATTTGGATGACCTTGATGGCCATGGTTTGGACCTTTAAATGAAATTGCGAGTCAATGTGGTTATGTGAATTGGTTTGACATATTTAACTTATCTTGCAAGCATATTGGTATGATGACACAAAGTGGTAAATGCCTTATTAAATGACTAGTAGATTAATAGTTCAAATTATGTGCAAAGTAATTTTAATTTAGGCTTAAAGGGGGTTGAATAGCTCATCGTGAAGGTGTAAGTCCTGGGGGGACGAACATTGGAAACCACATTTGTCAGTGTTGGGGTTAATATGATTGTGTGCTTGGTACATATTTGATATATATATATATATATATTTGGGATGACTATTTCCCATGGTGGATTTAGTTTTACCTAGGTTTTTTCTCAATTCGTATGTCTAACATGAACTACGACCCTTGTTTTTAGGGGGAGCTAAACCCATATAGACTATGGGTGACCTTAGGATGGATCGAGCTACACACTCTAGATTAATGATTTTAAACTCTCATTTTCATGACCCCTAACCTATCTTGGCATCTTATATATGTATATATGAATGTGTGCATGTTCTTTTGACTGGTTTTTGACATGGTATTATTTTATCACTTTTTCTGAGTTACATGCCAGTACTTATCCTACTAATAATCCTAGGATGCTTTATCATTTCATGATGTGGGTTCCAAAGACTTTTCTATTGCTCATGTGCAACATTAGGTGGATTAGAACGTCTATTGAGTTGCTGTGAATTGTTGAGCCTCTATCTTTTGAAAGACATTATCATTTTATTTTTCTTTCTTTATTGACTTAGTACTTTAGGAATCTTTTTTGTCATAGTTGGTGGCATATACCGACTTAGATATTACTCTGGTCTTTAATGCTTTCATGGACAAATGTAGGTTGGTTATTGTTTTAACTCTTACTCTTCTTTTGGGTTATCTATTCATCTTTTTATTACTGTTTAATTAGATTTCATATTAGGATTATTATTATGCTTTTGAGGTTAGGCTAAAGGGGTAGTCTCTTATCTATGGTGGGTTTGAGATACCCATCACGGCCAGGCCTGGGGTTAGGCCACGACTAGGTAGGTATCAGAGCACAATTTAAGGTCTTTGGGTGTCCACAAAGATGGGTCGAGTAAAGTGCTTTTTATGGGTGTGTAGCACCCACTTATAAGGAGGTGGTTAAAGGAATTTAGGAATTTTTTCCTTCATTGTGTTTTATTTTAGGCTATAGAGTCTAGTGTTATGAAACTTCTCTAATATTTAGATTCCTCGTGTTTCAGATCATCCCTCTCTAAAGATCTGACATTCGTAGAAACTCTATTGGGAACTCTGCTCCACCTGAGGAGAATGTGGAGGGGACTCACTCTATGTATGGAGTGCAGACCATGCCTAGGGCCCCTTTTCCTGGCTATGCCACCAAACATAGAGTTTTAACTGTCCCCATTAGTCCACCTCAGGCATCTCAAGATGGTGATACTTATGATTAGATGCCTAAGGGGAACATTTCTTATGCGAAGTCCACTGGTCTGTTAACCTGCGTACTCAATTAGTGGGTTAGTAGTCTTGTCAGTATGACCATGTTGGTTCTGTTGCTCATTTATCTGAGGTTACTAGAGTTGGCTAGTTTATGAGGTTGATTTCTCCAACCTTTAAGGCTCTAAGGTTGAGTAGGATCATCAGGGGTATATTGATGAGATGGAGAAGATCTCTAGTATGATGCATTCTACTGATATAGAGGGTGTGGAGTTTGCTGTGTATCAGTTGAAGAATATTGCTTACCAGCGGAATGAGCAGTGAGGGATGAATTTTTAGGTGCCTTTATTGATCACTTCTTTCCTTAGGAGTTAAGGGAAGATAAGCTAAGGGTTTTGTTATTCTAAAGCTAGGGAAGATGAGTATTTAGGAGTATGCACTGAAATTTTAGTAGTTGGCTCATTATGCTCCAGAGTTAGCATCTAAATGAGATCCAAAATGAGAAATTTTTCTTCTGGCTTGTTTTGTTACTTGGTATTGGTGTGTAAGGATACAATATTGAATAATAATATGGATATCTCCAGACTTGTTGTTTATATGCAGCAGGTAGAGGATTAAAAGAAAATACAGGTAGAAATATGTGAGAGGTAGAACAATAAGTTTAGGTATTCAAAGTAGGGTGGAGTCAGAAGAATAGTGAGAAATATTGTAGACAGTGGACTAAGAAGAAGAACTAGGGTAGTTCACATTCGTCTGCTAGTGATCACTATTTTAAGACTTTGGGTAATCATTATTTTCTAGCTAGCAGTGGTCCTAAGGCACGTGGTGCCCAGTATCAGGCTAGTGGAGCTTATTCAGCCCCACCTTATCCCCCTTGTTGTTTTGATGGACAACTTAACCATGGTTATTATGAGGAGGGGAGGAATCGATTCTATAATTGTGGTCAGCTGGGTCATATACAACAAGATTGTCCTTAAAACAAGGCTTCCACTAGGGGTAATAAAGTTCCCATTGCCACTTTTTTAGCTCAGATGCCAAAGGGTGCTACTTCTGGTACCGACACTAGATGGAATCAGCTCTATTAACAAGCTACTCATTAGGAATTAGAGTGTCACTTCCAAAACTAGGTCTTGGTCATGATGGGTATCTCAAGTCCTCCTGGCGATGATGGGTATCTCAAGTCCATCGAGGACTGAAGAATACCCATATTTACTTGTCAAACAAAACACAACATACCAAGCAGCGGATGAATTCCAAATATAGAACAAGAGAGGAAATTATAAGCACAAAAGAATCTGAGAATATCAACAACCAATACCTAGTCCACAGTAATCCAAAAAACTTATATGACAAAATCGAATCATACTTATGTCGGGATATTCCCCTGATGATATCAAAAATAAGTTCGAAGAAAAGTATGTGATAATAGATAAACCAAGAAGTAATGGCCTTTGGAAGGAGAAGGCTCACCATTTCAAGTTGACTGCTGAGAATTCAAAAATCCGATCACTGCTTAGGAAAGGTAGAAGTGCCTTTGAACCTTGCATCACGTGGGGATAAAATGTCTTGATACAATTAGCAGGTTGAGCACTAGCATATAACTCGGGGATAAGGGGTAAAATTATATTATGATCAAAAATTCAAAAATCATATGAAATCGATGCACACAACCATATACAAATACATAAACATATGTATATATCACATTCCAAGGTAGAGAACTAGGCTTAGCATGAACTTTAAAATCTTAAGATGGACTGCGTAGCTCAATCGTCATGAGAAGGAACCCATGATCTATATGGGTTCAACTCACCCCCAGTTGAAAGGGCCCCGGTGTGTATAGCTGCATAAACCAGAGACGAATTATATATACATATGTATCATGGGGGATTCGAACCTCCTAGTTTATAATAAAGGGTGACTTAATCACCCAATCATTTAACATGGAGGACTCAAACCTCCCAATCATATAACAAGTGGGACTCAAACCACCCGGCTCTTTAGATCCCCGCATCAGCAACAAGGTTATCATTATTGGTTCCTCGGGACCTCTACTATCATGACCCAACTACAAAACTCCCTTTAAGCCCATTTTAATTTTTTTTCACATATTCCCATTCGTTGAACCAATTCAGTCATTAAGGAATACCATTTGTATCGTCATACCAACTTCAGTTGCCAGTTAGCATCATCATGTCATATCTATATCTATCACATAGAGGATTTCTTGACCCCCTAGTTTCATTTATTCATTTATACGGGGAATACATAATTCCCAAAGTTCAATAAAATGAAACTGTGATTCATTAGCCTTTTTATGCCATGCAATTGTATAATTAAGCAAGTCAAACCATGTGAAAAAAATAATATTTTAATATAAATTTCATAAATGGGTTGAGGGAACACAATTTCCAAAATCATATGTCATGCAAAAATCATCAAATTGGAGAAAACCATGACCCCTTAGTTTATTCACCATACCCTTGCACCCACAAGTTCTAAACCATTAATAAAGTAAAAACAATGCATAATAAATAATAAGAAAATAGTTTAAAAATCAACCATGCCAAAGCCCTAAACTCATGTCAAAACCCATAGACAAATAGCCATTTATGTTCATGCTTTAATGTAAAACAAGTTTAAGGGTAGAGTCACATACCTGAAAGTATCACTATTATGGAGGGAATTTTCCCTTGAAAGCTCAAGAAAACCAAACCCTTAGAAACCCTCATGCTCTTGTTTGAGAGATTTTGAGAAAGTGTATTTGGTGTGTTATGAATAAGAATGAGGACCCAATATTGATTAAAGGCCGTTGGTTATGTTTAGGAAAAGGGTGAAATATCTAAAATGCCCTTGATCAAAAGACTGAAAAAGGCGCCCAGTCTCTATGGGTGACCTAATGACTCGGGGGTCACCTTACCATTCATGGTATTTAGTCATAGGCTTGACAGTATCCATGGGAACCAACACTGGCCTGACTAAGAGTCATACCATACGACTCATACTCAGACAATATGACTAGTAATGAGTCCTAACGACCTGTTGGGTGTCATCCATGATCAATACAAAAACTTGACCAAATACACTGGTCAGTCTATGATTAGGGTTATACGACCCATATTGACACCCTATGACGTGTAGGGAGAGTCGTAGTCTGGCCAGTAAGATCACAGGTCAAAAAAATTTCAGGGACCAAAATCTGGGGTGTTTCGTTCTCCCCCCTTAGGATTAGTCGTCCTCAAATTATGAGTCAAGGCATCCATTAACATGATTTAAAACAGAACACAAGTACATTTTTCTTTTAAAAATATAGAAATAAGATATTAAGGAATACACATACCTCAAGCACGATTATCCATAACGGGAAACAAGAATGGACATTTGGACTTCATGTCCTCTTTGGTTTCTCAAGTAGCTTCTTCAATATTATGACTCCTCCATAGAACCTTCATCGAAGCCACATCTTTAGTCCTCATAAAATGGACTTGCCTATCAAAAATCTCAACCGAGACTTTCTCATAAGATAAATAATCTAAAACACCAACACTCTCTAAGGAAAAAATCAAGGAAGGATCACCCACACACTTCTTTAACATCGAAACATGAGACACTGGATGAATGGAACCCAAACTAGGAGGCAAATTCAATTCATATGCCACACTACCCACTCGCCTAAAGATATGATATAGGCCAACATTATGGAGCCTGAGCTTCCCCTTCTTTCAAAAATACATCAATCTCTTTATGGGAGACACCTTCAAGAATACCAATTCATCCACATCAAACTTTAAGTCCCTTTGCCTCACATCTTCATAGGACTTTTGGCTACTTTTGGTAGTCTTAAATCTATCCCAAGTCACCTTCACCTTTACCATGGATTGGTAAACAAAGACAGGACCAAATAACCTCGTTTTGCCAACTTTGAATGACCCAATAGGAGACCTACATATCCTACCATAAAAAGCCTCAAAAGGAGCCATCCTAATACTAGATTGAAAACTATTATTATACTCAAACTCTATGAGAGGAAATTGATCAACCCAGCTACCACCAAAATCAAGAACATAAGACCTTAGAATAACTTCCAAATTTTGAATCATTCTCTCCGTCTAACCATCCGTTTGAGGATGAAATATAGTGCTAAGGTTCCCCTTAGTCCCCAAACCTATACGAATTGAGCACCAAAACTGATATGAGAACTGAGTAGAACGTTCAAATATAATAGAGACAGGAGCACCATATAACTTGACGATCTCCTGAATGAAGAGCTTAGCATAATCTTCGGTAGAATAATAAGTCTTTACTAGAAAGAAGTGAGCAAACTTGTTCATTCTTTCCAAAATGACCCTAATCGAACCAAACTGATTGAGACACCACGGAAGACCGATTACAAAATCCACATTAATCACTTCCCATTTCCACATGGGCAACTCAATCTCTTGAGACAAACCACCAGGCCTCAAGTACTCCCCTTTCACTTGCTGACAAACCATACACTTGGGAATAAAATTAGCTACATCTCTCTTAATGTTACTCCATTAATAAATCTCCTTCAAGTCATGGTACATCTTCGTTAAACCAAGATGAATATCGTACCTCAACTCATGAGCCTCATCCAAGATCCTCTATCGCAGCCTATCAATATCGGGAACACACAATCTACCTTAGTACATTAAGATACCATCACCACTAATCTCAAAAGACATCATTTTCTGGTGACCCACATCATCCTTGATCTGTATCAAAATAAGGTCCAAAACCTATTTCTCCTTCACCTCAGCACCAAGAGATGACATTACCACATCTTGACCAATCACACCACCATCTTCAGAGTCCAAGAGATGAACTCTAAAATTAGTCAACCGATGAATATCTTTCACAAAACCCTATTTCTCCTCATGCACATGAGCCAAGCTCCCTATGGAAAACCTGCTAAGAGAATCAGTATCCATAGTAGCTTTACCTAGGTTATAATAAAGACTCATATCATAGTACTTGAGCAAGTCAAGCTATCTTTTTTTCCTGAGATTCAACTCATTCTAGGTGAACGAGGACTGTAGGCACTTATGAACTGAGAAGATGTGAACATGAACCCCATACAAATTATGAAGCCAAATATATAGGGAAAAACCCATAGCTAATAACTCTAAATCATAGTCGGATAATTATTTTCATGCACTTTAACTTCCTAGAATCATACCCAATCACTTTTTCATACTGCATCAACACACAACCCATTCTCACACGGGATGGTTCACAATAAATAACAAATCCATCATTACCCTCGGGTAGGGTTAGAGCCGAAGTTGAAGTCATCTTATACTTCAACTTCTCAAAGCTACCTCTTACAATAATCTAACCACAAAAACTTTACCTTTTTCTAAGTCAGTCTAGTCAACGGGGAAGAGATAGAAGAGAACTTTCCCTAAATTTTCTATAATAACCGACTAAAGTAATGAAGCTCAGAATATCAGATGGAGTCAGTGGTCTAGGCCACTTATTAACCACCACAACTTTCTGTGGATCCACCATCCTCCCCTCAACAAAAACAACATAACCTATAAAAGTAATAACATTCAACCGAAATACATACTTAAAAACTTAGCATACAAACGCTGCTCCTAAAGGGTCTGCAATACTATATAGAGGTGATTGGCATAATCCTCCTCACTTTTTGAATATATCAAGATGTCAACAATAAAGACAATAGAAAATAAGCCCAGAAACTGAAGGATACCCGATTGATAAGATGGATGAATGACATTGGGGTATTAGTCAAACCAAAGGACATCACCAAAAACTCAAACTGACCATATCAGGTATGGAAAGCAGTCTTAAGGATATCCACCTCCCTAATCTTTAACTGCTGGTAACATGACCGAAGGTTAATCTTAGAAAAGTGTTTAGGACCCTGAAGTTGGTCAAAAAGATCACCTATTCTAGGAAGCAAATACCTATTCTTTACTGTCACCTTATTTAATTAGCGGTAGTCTACACATATTTAAAGGGACCCATCCTTCTTGCACACAAAGAGCACAGGACCACCCCATAGGGAAACACTAGTAAAAATAAAACACTTATTAAGAAGATCTTTCAACTTCTCCTTGAGTTGTTTTAGCTCAGCCAGAGCCATTCGATAGGGAGGCAAAGAGGTAGGACGAGTGTCTAAAAAAAGATGGATCCCAAAAACAATTTCTCTATCGAGAGAAATACTAAGAAGATCATTAGGAAAGACCTTAGGAAATTTATTAACCATGGGGATGGACTGTACGAAAGGACTTTCAAAACTAAAATCCTTAACCCGAACTAGATCATATAAACACCCCTTGGAAATTAATTTTTGGTCTCTAAGATAAGAAATGAACCTTCTCTTAGGCACAAAGGAACTCCCTTCCCACTTAATCACCGATTGATTTAAGAATTAGAAATTTTCCCTTCGGGTCGTACTATCAAAATACACATATCAGGAATGGAGCCACTCTATTCCAAAGATAACATCAAAATCTAACATCTCAAACTATATCAAATCTACTAATATCATTCTATTGCAGATAGATACCACACAACCACTACAGAATCTCCTAGCCACAATAGAGTCACCCACTGGGGTAGGCATAAAAAGGGATTAGGAATATACTCAAGTCTAAAACCAAAATAAATATCCATATATGGGGTCACATAAGAAAAGGTAGACCCGGGATTAATCTCACAATGCACATCATGAGAATTTTTTTTACCATACAATTAATAATATCATAGGATGCCTTAGATTCCTGGTGGGTGAAAAGAGCATAGAGATAGTTTCAACTAGTGTTGGAGCCAAAAATAATACCCTTTGGTGTAGGAGCTGATGAAGTGGTAAATAAGACATTATTACACCCAGAAGTAACCCTAAAAGGATAATTCCATTGTAGGTGATCGATCTGACCATAACTAAAACAATAAATTCCTCACCTTATCTTACTAACCATGATGTAACTAACCATAAAACTAGAAAATAGGATATAATGGAGTTGACTAGGCTCTACTAGCCTGAGTTAGGGTACCTTGTGCCTTGAATCTAGGTCATTTTGAAAATGACGATCACCACGCGCCTTTGGATAAGAAGCACTATCCATCGAGTACGAGTTAAAACTTCTCCAATTCTTCTTAGACCCCTACTTACCACCTATACCATTTACTGCTCGCCTCCATCCTAATCTAAATATCTAAACTTCTTACTTTGTCTTTCTTCCATCTCTATTTGCCTTTTCTTCTCCCCCTCTACTTGTACATATACACTACAAGTCTATAGATATCCATATCCTTGTTCAACAAGGTGGCCTTAAACTCAAACACCAAATTATGAGACAACCTAGAAGAAAACTTCCTCATCCTATCCCTCATAATAGACACTAACTTAGGAGGATAGCGAGACAACTGATGGAACTTCAAGCCATATGTCTTCACTTTTATCCTACCTTGCTTCAAATTTATCAACTCCTCTACTTTCATCTCCCTTAACTCTTGAGGAAAGAAAAAATTAAGAAAAGAACCAGAGAAATTATCCCACAATGCCAACTATACTCATCACCCCTAGACTGATACCACTCCTAATACCAATGATACACCACATCCTTTAGTTGGTATACAGTAAACTCTACCCCCCGGAGGTAGAAATATGTATCATATGAAAAATCTTCTCCATCTCATCTATGACTATTAAGGATTCTCCCCAACCTTAAAGCTAGTAAAGGTTGAAGGATTGATTCTCATAATTGCCAAACTCAAGTAACATCAAAAAAACTCACAGCAGTATCAATAGGACCCAACTGACATGACTAAGATATCACCAACTAGGTCAACAAGTGAATAGAATAATGAAACTCAACATTATAAATATTGCTTTAGGGTAGTGAGGCATGATCATTATTAGCTTAAGGAGTCCAAAGAGGACTAGTATGGATCGGTAGAACTCCATGATGAAATCAAAAGTAGGGACCCTGGATCAAGTCTATACCCGTAAGTAGGACGAGTTCTGTCCATGTTATCTTTAGCTGGGACAGAGGAGTTTCCACGAGCATTAGATTTTTGGGGAGGAATGATCTAAAATATGAACAAATAAATGTAGAGAAGATTTTAACATCCTAGACTCTATAGCCAGAAAATGAAACATAAGAAAAAAAATCATTCCTTAATGTCGTGTAGTCCCTCCCTTATAAATATGGTGCGCGACATACCCATAAAAGAGACTCTACTTAAAATAGTTTTATGGAAACTTAATTAACCATACCTAGGCTCTGATACCAACTTTGTCATAACCCAAACCAGGGTCTAGCTGTGATAGGTATCTCAAGTCCATTGAGGATCGAAGACCACCCCCATTTCCTAGTCTAATAGAACACAACACACCTAGATACAAATAAATTCTGAAAATATAACAAGATAAAAAAGTATAAGCTTAGAAGAATCTAAGAATATCAACAACCAATACTACTGCACAAAAATCTACAAAGCCTCAATGACAAAATCAAATCAAACCAATGTCGGGACATTCCCTTAATGATATCCAAAATAAGTCCAAAGAAATGTCTGTGATTATAGATAAACCAAGAAGTAACGACCTTTTGGAAGAAGGAGGCTAACTACTTCAAGCTGATTGTTGAGAATTTGAAATCCTATTATTGTGCAGGAAAGATAGAAATGCCTTTGGACCCTGCATCATGTGGGGATATAATGTTTGGAGATGGTTAGTGGGTTGAGTGCTAGTAAATGACTTATGAATAAGGAGTACAATAATGTCAGGATAAATAGTTCAAAAATCATATGAAATTGATGCACATGACCATATACAAATACATAAATATATATATATATATCACATATCGGGGTAGGGAATGAGGCTTAACATGAACTTAAAATATTAACCTAGACTAGTTAGATTAGTCATCATAAGAAGGCAGCCATGAGCTATATAAGCTCAGCTCTCCTATAGCTGAACGGGCCCTAGTGCATGTTGTTTCACAAACTAGTGAATAATCATATGTACTCAAAGCTCCTAGTGATATAATCAAGGGTAACTTAAGCACCCAATCATTTAACATAGGGGAATAAAACCTCCCAATCACATAATAAGGAGGACTCAAACCACTTGGTCATTTAGACCCCTACACCAGCAATTGCAGTTTTTTGTATTGGTCTCTCGGGACCTCCACTTTCATGACCAGGTACACAAACCCCTTTAAGCAAAATTTAAAGAAATTTTCATACATTCCTATTCATTGAACCAATTCATTAATTAAGGCATACCTTTGGTATTGTAATACCAACTTCACTTGCAAATTAACATTATCATGGCATATCTATATCCATTACATGGAGGAATTCATGACCACCTAGGTTTAATTGTTCTTTCATATAGGGAATACATAATTTCAAAAGTTCAATAAAATCAATTCGTGGTTATTAGCCTTTTAAGACATGTAATAGTATAAGTAAGTAAGTCAAACCATATGACAAAATCATATTTCACTATTAATTTTATAAATGGTTTAAGGAAACATAATTTACAAAACCATATATCAAGAAAAAATCATCAAATTGGGGAAAACCATGACCCCTTAGTTTATTCACCATACCCATGCACTCCATAAGTTTTAAACCATTAATAAATAAAAAATGATGCATAATAAATCATGAGAAAATAATTTAAAAATCAACCATGCCAAAGCCTTCAACGCATGTCAAACCTATGGAAAAATAACCATATAAACTTAGGCTTTAATGTAAACAAGTTTAAGGGTAGAGTGACATTACTTAAAGTATCACAATTATGGAGGGAATTTTCCCTTGGAAGCTCTAGACAACCAAACCCTTAGAAACCCTAATGCTCTTGCTTGAGAGATTTTGAGAAAGTGTATTTAATGTGTTATGAATGAGAATGGGGTCCCAATATTGATTAAGTTTGTGAGGTATGTTTAGGGAAAGAGGAAAATATCCAAAATATCCTTAATCAAAAGACTAAAAATAGTGCGTAGTCAATACGGGTGACCTTACGAATCATAGGGTCACCCTATGAATTGTAATATTTAGACATAGGTTTGACAATATCTGTACTAACATTGGTCTCACTATGAGTCATACCATATGACTCATAATAAGACATTATGACTCGTAATATGTCTTAACGACTCATTAGGTGCCATTCATGATCAACACAGAAAGTGGGCCAAATAAATAAGTCAGGCTACGATTAGGGTCCTATGACTCATAATGATACCTTATGACTCATATAGATAGTCATAGTCTAGGAAATAAGCTCTAATGTCAAGTAATTTTTAAGGAATAAAATCTGAGGTATTTTACAGAGGCATCCCCTAATGTTGGTATGTTACAACTCATTTTCCCATGATTTTTATTGCTTGTTTGATCCAAGATCTACCATTTATTATATGAACCCTTATATGGTTGTGCATTTTATTTTTGGTCCTAAAAGTATTTCTAACCATTTTTTTGTCTCTACTGCATTGGGTGATTCTATAGTTAGTAGAAAAATCTATAGGGGTTCTGTGGTGTCCATCTTCCAGAGGGAGACATTGAGGGATTCGATAGAGTTGGATATGGTGGATTTTGATGTTATATTTTGGATGGATTGGCTTTATTAGTTTTATGCTTCTTTAGACTATAGGACTCAAAATTTCAATATTCACTTTCCTAATAAGCTGATATTAGAGTGGGAGGGATCTTAGTGACTAAAAAGAGGTTTATTTCTTATCTTAGAGCTCAGAAATTGATCACAAAAGGGTGTCTATATCATCTTGTTTGGGTTAAGGATTCAGACTCTAAAAGTCCTTCATTTTAATCCATTCCTGTGGTTAATGAATTATTTGAAGTATTTCCCGATGATCTTATCAGAATTCCTCTTGATAGAAAAATAGAATTTAGGATTGATCTTTTATTGGATACTTATCCTATTTTCATTTCTTCGTGTGAATTAAGGGATCTAAAGGAGCAACTAAAAGATCTTCTTGATAAAGGATTCATTTGTTCTAGTTTTTTTCATAGGATGCTCGTGTGATTTTTATGTGAAAAAGGAAGAGTCCCTTTGGATATGTATATACTATTGTTAACTGAATAATATGATAGTGAAAAATAAGTACCCTTTAATTAAGATTGATGAACTTTTTGATCAGCTTCAAGGTGCTAGATGATTCTCTAAGATTGATCTCCATTTGGGATATCATCAGTTGAAAATTAGGGAAGTTGATATTCCTAAGACTACTTTTCAAACCCGGTATGGTCATTATGAATTTTTGTGTTGTCTTTCGGGTAGAATAATGCTTCGGCTGCATTCATAGATATTATGAGTTGGGTTTTCAAGCAGTTTCTGGATTTGTTTGTTATAATTTTTATTGATGACATCTTGGTGTATTCTAAGAGTGAGTAGGATCATGTCAATTACCTTTAAATTTTATTGCATACCCTTAAGGACAAAAAGTTGTATGCTAAATTTTCTAAGTGAGAATTTTGGCTAGGTGTTGTGACTTTTTTAGGGCATGTTATTACTAGTAAGGTGATCAAGGTAGATCCACAGAAGGTTGAGGAAGTTAAGAGATGTCCTAGATGAGTAACTCTAATAAACATTAGGAGCTTCTTGGGTTTAACTGGGTATTATAGGAGGTTAGTCAAGAGTTTCTCTTTTATTGCTACTCTATTGACAAGGTTGACTCAAAAAAAGGTTAATTTATTATGGTCCGAGGCTTTTGAGGGTAGCTTTGTAAATTGAAGAATAAGTTGACTTCTGTCCTAATTTTACCCTGCCCGAGGGTACTATTGGTTGTGTAGTATTTTAAGATGTATCCCATCTGGTAATAGGTGGTGTTTTAATGCAGCGTAGTAGGGTTGTCTCCGATGCTTATAGGCGGCTTAAGGTTCATTAGAGCAATTATCTAAACCATGATCTAGGGCTGGAGGTTGTAGTTTTTTCTTTGAAGATTTGGAGCCATTATCTATTTGGGATGCATATTGATATCGATTTAGATTATAAAATCTTGACGTATGTGTTTACTCAAAAGAAGTTGAATCTCTGCAAGAGGCAGTGGCTCGAATATCTTAAGGATTATAACACGATCTGGCATTACTATCTAGGTAAAGTAATGTTGTTGTTGATGCTCTTAGTAGGCTATCTATAGGAATCTTATCTTATGTGGATGAAAAGAAGGGAGGGTTGGTAAAGGACATTCACAGATTGGCTAACTTAGGAGTTTATCTTTTGGACTGAGGATAGGGGAGTTATTATTCAGGAAGTGGTAAAATCATCTCTTATTGCTGAGGTAAAGGAGAAGTGGGCTTTGGATCCCATAGTTATGTAGATTAAGGATGATGTGGGTTAATGAAATTTCATGGCTTTCAGAATTGGGAGAGATGGCATTCTGAGGTGTTAAGGATGATTATGTCTTCCTGATGTAGATGGGGTATGGGAAAGGATTTTAACTGATGATCTTGATTTCAAGTATACAATGCATCCTAGTTCAACTAAATTGTATCATGACTAGAAGGAAATCTACTGATGGAATAATATAAAAAGGTATGTACCATATTTTGTGGCTATGTGCATGGTCTATTATTAAGTTAAGGTTTAGCACATGAGGCCAAGTGGTATGTCTCAAGAAATTGAGTAACCTTTGTAGAAGTGGGAGATGATCAATATATTTTTCATTATAGTTCTTCCGCGATCTTACAACCAGTTCAATTTTATTTGGGTCATTATGGATAGGATGATCAAGTCTGATCACTTTTTGCTTATGAGGACTAACTACTCAGGAGAAGATTATGCTAAGTTGTTCATTCAGGAGATTGTGAAGTTGTATTGTGCACTAGTTTCCATTATTTCAGACCAAGATACGTAGTTTTCTTCTATCTTGCAACATTCAATTCAGAAAGGTTTGGGTACACAGGTGAACCTTAGCATTCTAAAATGGATGGAAATATATAGCATACTATTAAAACTTTGGAGAATATGCTAAGGGCTTGTGTGATAGATTTTAAGGGTAGTTAGGTTGATCATTTTTCTCTTATTGTGTTTGCGTATAATAATAGTTACCATTTGAGTATTTATATGAATCCTTTTGAGGCTATTTATGGTAGGAGTTGTAGATTTCCTATTGGATGGTTTGAGGTTGGTGAGTGTAATATCCCGGGAAATTTTTCGTTGAAATTTTGTGCATAAATATATCGGGTTATATTTTCTAGAATGAATTATAAATTTTTCGTGTGGAATTTCTTATATTATGACACACCATTGCGTAGAGTATCGAATAATCTTTCTAATGATATGTGGATCATCCAAAACGGACACCTGAGCGACGAGTTATGAACATTTCGATCGAACCGTGAATAGTAGTGAACAGTAAAACTTGCAGGAAAAAGTACTAAGGCCTGGCGTATTTTTTCTCCAACTTTAAACAATAATAAATCCTTGTACATAAAGATATGGGTGATCTACTATATATCAATGAAAAGCTCTGCAAATTCTCTTTCTAATGAAATTGGTTTCATCCAATTTGTCTATCGGAGCAAAAAGTTATGGTTAATCTACTTCAGCCTATCAAAAGCAAATTTTTGGGTCAATTTCAAGCGATCATAACTCCTCATATCAACGGAAAGATATGAGAGTTCTATTTCTAATGAAATTGGTTTCATCCAATTTGGATGTCGGAGTAAAACGTTATGGTTGATCTACTTCAGACTATCAAAACAGTCCACCAAAGGACAGATTCAAGAATTATTTGATTTTTAGGGGCATTTTGGTCATTCCCCCTCACCTAAAATCTGTCCAAACCTTATATTAAAGCGTATTAGAAGCATTATATGATATATTTAATCCAATTCCCGCAAAAAGAAAACCCTAAGCTCCTACATCCAACTTCAAGAACCTCCAAAGTTAACCATTAATTCTGCAAATTTATTCAAGATTCCAAGTTCGTAGTTCAAGAACTCCAAGAACCATCATTCAAATGCACGATTAACATCTCAAAAATGAGTATCGATCTAAAGTTCATCATTCAAGGAATGTGGGGTTTATCAATAAGAACTCTCTTTCATTCTTGTTCCCAAAAGTAATTTTATATACAAAGGCATGATTTTTATTTGCTTTTTATGAATTTGAAGTATGAACCCATATCTTATGATGATCATTATGAAATCTTGATGTTTATGATTTCAAAGATGAATTTACATGTGTGGAGATATAAAGCGTGAATCTTGAATGATATTTATCATGATTTTGATATTTGGGTCGTGAATCCCTATTGGAAATTGTGTTTTTTTTAGAAAGTGTGTGTTATAAGCATGTTGATGTTGAATATTTGAGATATTTTGAATGATTTGACCTTTTGCTCTTAATGGAGTTGTTTTAAACTCGAGTGTGAAAGAAATCCACAACGTGGTTGATTTTTATAGAAGGGAAGCATAATGGCTCCCGATGTATATTTATATATTACTAAAATTTTTTTATTGTGGATTGTCTTTGAAATTATCTGAGCTAAGTCCAGGAGAAATCTTTAGCACCGAGTGGGAGGTATAAAGCGATCTTACTTCCCTAGAACTATGTGCCCCCGTAGGAGTGAGCCTGAGGCTGATTTATATAGTGATCACTAGTTTGTGTGGATTTGATATCGATAGTCCTACTCTGATGGCAAGGATAGGACGGCTCTCCCCACCGTGAGTTGTACATTAGACTCTATGTAGCTCACATGGTTATAGGATCTCCCAGTGTGTGTGTATTTCCTTGTGTCTATGGTGAATGGTGAAGTGATTTGAAAGTGAAAATGTGAAAGTTATTCTTGCAAAAGTTTTAAATGATATTTACATTATGAGAATTGATATTTTTTATGAACTAAAACTGGTTGACAAATTATATGATGACTTACATGTATTATTGTACTTATTTCATACTCTCATGATTATGATGATTTCTTCAGGATATGTGACTCTTTCATACATCTTGCATATTTCTTATAAATATTTATGATAATGATGTTTATACAACTGCATACACCCCCATATACTCGGTTCCTTTCCATGGTACTAACCTACATCTTTGGATGTGGGCTGTATTTTCTCATAATATAGGTTCAGGTGCTTAGTTCCAGGTTTAATAATGATTCTTCGGGCACGCTGTTCTACATCTTTTGTTGTGGTGAGTCCTTATGTTCTGAGGATGTGATGTCTGATGTTGGTTTCACAAAATTATTTACATTTGACAACTGAGTATGAGTCAGTTGAGGCATGTCTCAATGGCTCACTGGTTTTATTAATTTTCTTAGAGGCTTGTCAGACTAGTATAGATGTTGGGAGTTGACTAATAAGTCATATTTTGTTATATTTTTGAAATTCTTTTATTCTTGGATGATGATTACTCTATTGATATTTGAGGGTTATTTATGGAAACCCCATTGATTTGTGTTGAACTGAATGAAAATGGCTCAAAGGGTTAGCTTGGGGCTACTCATAGCCTCAAGCACCGTGTGATGCTCTGGGACTCGTTTTTTGGGGTGTTACAAACTTGGTATCAGAGCCTAAGGTTTGAAGGTATCCTAAAGAGTCTGACAAGCTGCGTTAAGTAGATTCTTGATCATTGGTGTGTAGCGCGCCATATCTATGAGCAAGAGGCTACAAGACGTTTTAGGACAAAGTGTGATTCTTTCTTTCAGAAGTCTATCATGCTTAAAGTGTCTCTCTCTGCTATTGATTCGTGCTCTTCTCTTTTAAAAATATACCTCCACGTCGAGCGAGAAGAAATAATGATGGTCAGCAACCTCAACCCGCTTACCCATTGAATGAAAATGTGTCTCACGCTAAATTTTGGACAGCCTTTCAGGCGCTGGCCTAAGCTATTACTGCAAATATTGAGGCCAACCTAGCCCTGGCTCCATAGCAGCAGGGAGGTGATTCAGCTGTTTCCAGGATCTGTGACTTCATGCGGATAAATATGCCAGAATTCTATGGGTCTAAGTCTGATGAGGATCCACGGTTATTTTTAGAGGTGGTGCGGAAAATTACTCAGGTGATGCATGTATTTGAAGAACATAGTGTGGAGTTGGCTATGTATAGGTTGAAAGACCTTGCTTATGACCGGGTTGTTCCTTGGAGAAAAGGTAAAGGTGAGGGAGCTGTCCCTACAACTTAGCAAGAGTTTCAGGATGCATTCCTGAATAAGTTTTTCCCCTTGGAGATGAGGGAGGCGTAGGTGGAAGAGTTATGAACCTGTGATAGGTCTTTATAACTGTTAGGGAGTACAGTCTAAAGTTTTATCAGTAGGCCAAGAATGTTCCTGACTTAGTGGATGATAATCGGGCTAGTATGAGTAAGTTTGTGACTGAAGTGTCTAGTTATGTGGTTAAGGAGTGTAGGTTTGCTATGTTGAATAGTGAGATGAATCTTTCTAGGCTGATGACTCATGCCCAACAGATTAAGGTAGATAAGATTAATGAGAGAGATAGAATAAGAGGGAATAAAAGAGCTAGGTTCGAGCAGCACAGCTAAGGTCAGACTAGATTATAGGGAGAAAGTCGCCCCTAGTATTAGGATCATTCGTCTATGCCATCACCATCATCTTCTAGTGCTCCCATGCCTAGAGGTAGGCAGGAGCAAGGTACCAAGTCATATGCATCCAGGTCCTAGAACAATGCTGGCAGTAAGCCAAATCGTCCCCTGTGTCATAAGTATAGTAGGGCTCATTCGGGTGAGTGTTGGGGTGAGAAAAGAGGTTGTTTCCAGTGTGGTGACATGGGTCACAAAGTTAGAGATTATCCACAGGATGGACAAGGGCATCGTGACTATCACTCTCAAACTGTTAGTGCTCCAGTTCCAGCGATTTGCCCAACCCCAGCTCAGGGCGCCTCTTCTAGTAATGCTGGCGGGCAGCGCCAGAATAGATTCTATGCTTTACCATCCCGCCAGGAAAAGGAGGACTCTCCCAATATTGCTACTGGTATGCTTCATATATTTCAGTTTGATATGTATGCTTTGTTGGATCCTGGATCCAGTTTCTCATATGTTACACCATTGATTGCTGTGAATTTTGAAATGAGTCCTGAGATTATTCCTGAGCCTATCCTAGTTTCTACCCAGTAGGTGATTCGATTGTTACCTAGAAAGTGTATAAAAAGTGTCATATTACCGTTTTTTATAGAGTCTTATTGGCTGATCTGATTGAGTTAGACATGGTAGATTTTGATGTGATTCTGGGTATGAACTGGCTGTATTCTTCTTATGCCTCTATTGATTTTTGGACCCGAGTGGTCAAGTTTCAGTTTTTGGGTGCATCCATGTTTGAGTGGTCTGTGAATTTTGTATCACCCAAGAGTCATTTTATCGCTTACCTCAAAGCTAGAAATCTTATTTCCAAGGGATGTATTTACCATTTGGTTAGAGTCAAAGACACTAAGTCTGAGACTCCAACTCTCCAGTCTGTTAACGTCGTCAATGAGGTTTTTGATATCTTTTCGGGTGATCTCCCAGGGATACCTCCTAATACATAGATAGAGTTCGGGATTGATCTTCTTCCCGATACTCAGCCTATTTCTATTCCTCTTTACCGTATGGCCCCTGCAGAACATAAGGAGTTGAAAGAGCAACTCAAAAATCTTCTAGATAAGGGTTTCATAAAGCCCAGTGTTTCTTCTTGGGGTACTCCTGTGTTGTTTGTGAGAAAGAAAGATGGCTCTTTGTGTATGTGCATTGATTACCACCAACTGAATAAAGTCACCGTAAAAAGTAAGTACCCCCTTTCGAGAATAGATGAATTGTTTGGCCAATTGCAAGGTACAAGTTATTTCTCAAAGATAGACCTTCATTCCGGCTACCATCAACCCAAAGTTAGGGAGTGTGACATCTCAAAAACTGCTTTACGAACTCGTTATGGCCATTTTTAGTTTCTTGTTATGTCTTTCGGGTTAACTAATGCCCCAGCAGCTTTCATGGACCTCATGAATCGAGTGTTCAGACCATATCTAGATCTGTTTATCATAGTGTTCATCGATTATATACTGGTGTACTCCCGTAGTGAGGATGAATATTCTTATCATCTTCAAACTATCTTGCAAACCATTAGAGATCACAAGTTGTTTGCCAAGTTCAATAAGTGTGAGTTTTTGCTAAGGTCAGTTGCTTTTCTGGGTCATATCATTTCTTTTGAGGGTATTAGAGTTGACCCCCCAGAAGACCAAAGTTATTAGAAATTGGCCTAGACATATTTCTCTGACTGATATCTGAAGTTTCTTGGGTTTAGCTGGCTATTACCTCCATTTTGTTGAGGGTTTCTCCTCTATAACGTCTCCTATGACTCGATTAACCCAAAAGAAAGTAAATTTTTGTGGTCTGAATCTTGTGAGAAGAGTTTTCAGGAGTTCAAGACTCGACTCACTTCAGCCTCTGTTTTGACTTTGCCTGATGGTGTTGATGGTTTTGTGGTGTACTGTGATGCTTCGAGAGTTGGGTTGGGTTGCGTATTGATGCAGAAGGGTAAGGTGATAGCTTATGCTTCTAGACAGTTGAAACCCCATGAGAAAAATTACCCCACCCATGACCTTGAGTTGGCTGCTATTGTGTTTGCTTTGAAAATCGGGAGACACTATTTGTATGTTGTCCATGTTGATATTTTCACTGATCATAAGAGTCTGCAGTATGTGTTTACCCAGAGAGAATTGAATCTTAGGTAGATACGATGGTTAGAGTTGTCAAAGGACTATGATATGAGTGTGCTGTACCATCCAGGCAAGGCCAATATTGTGGTGGATGCCCTAAGTAGAGTGCCCATGGGTAGTGTTTCGCATGTGGTAGAAGGTAAGAAAGAGTTGGCTCGTGATGTACATCATTTGGCTAGATTGGGCGTTAGGTTGTTTGACTCTACTGAAGGTAGTATAAGGGTTCAGAGTAGTTCCGAATAATCCTTGGTTTCGGAAGTGAAGGAAAAACAATACTTAGATGCTAGTTTGGTCTGACTGAAAGAGTCAGTCAAGAACCAAAAAGTAGAGGTTTTCTCCCAAGGGGGAGATGGTGTGTTGATATTGCAGGGTATATTGTGTGTCTCGAATGTTGATGATATGAGACAGAGGATTATGGATGAAGCCTACTGGGTGTGATATTTTATTCATTCTGGCGCCACCAAGATGTACCAAAACTTGTGGGAAACCTATTAGTGGAGTGAAACGAAGAAATATATAGCAGCGTTTGTAGCTAAGTGTGCAACATGCCAACAGGTTAAGGTTGAACACCAAAGACCTGATGGTATGATGCAAGAGTTTAGTATTCCCACCTAGAAGTGGGAGGAGATAAATATGGACTTCGTGATTGGTTACCTCCTTTTCGATGCCATCATGATTCCATTTGGGTTGTGGTTGATAGGTTGACTAAGTTTGCTCATTTCTTGTCTGTTCATACTTCATATACTACTGAGGATTACGCTAGATTGTATATCCGAGAGCTAGTCAGACTGTATGGAGTTCCTTGTCTATTATTTCAGATAGGGGTACTCAGTTCACTTCGCAATTTTGGAAAGCTTTTCAGAAGGCTCTTAGTACCCAAGTACTTTTGAGTTATGCTTTTCATCCGCAGACCGATGGTCAGGCTGAGTGGACCGTCCAAACCTTAGAGGATATGTTGAGAGCTTGTACACTTGACTTTAAGGAAAGTTGGGATAATCACTTACCATTGATAGAGTTTCCGTACAATAACAGTTTCTACTCTAGTATTGGCATGGCTTCGTTTGAAGCCGTATATGGGAGGAAGTGTAAATCACCCATAGGTTGGTTCGTCGTGGGTCAAGCGACTGTAAGTGGTCCTGATTCGGTATTTGAGGCTATGGAAAAAGGTAAGTTGATTAGGGAAAGGTTGAAAACTACGCAGAGTCGTCAGAATTCATATGCGGATGTTAGAAGGAGAGACCTTGAGTTTGAAGTTAGTGGCTTAGTGTATCTGAAAATTTCACCCATGAAGGGGTTGAAGAGATTTGGAAAGAAGGGAAGCTTAGTCCCCGTTATGTTGGTCCTTACAAAATTCTTAGTCGTGTTGGTAAGGTAGCTTATGAGGTCGAGTTGCCTTCCGAGTTGTCCTCTGTTCATCTAATACTCCATGTCTCTATGCTTAGAAATCGTATTAGTGATGTTGTGGTAGTGGATTCCTCTGTGAGTGCTGACATTCAAGAAAAGCTTTCTTTTGGTGAGATTCCTGTTGAGATTCTTGATTTTATTATCCGAAGTCTATGGAACAAAGAAGTTCCCTTGGTCAAGGTGTTGTGGCGAAACCAATCTGTTAAGGGTGCAACTTTGGAAGATGAGGCGGATATGCGATTCAAGTACCCACACCTATTTTTTACTAACTCCAATAAAGCCAAAGGTACCATTATTTCCCAAATCATGCACTTTTGATAAAAGTTGCAGCAGTTCAGCTGTCATTTATTATGTATTCAGCTGTAGTTTCTTGAATTTATACATTCTATGTTGCATTCGGAGTGAGAAACAATGTGGTGATAAGTCTAACGAATGGTTTCAGATGTATCCTCTATTCCCTATCTAATCTTGGCATGTCTAGCATCATTCGAGGATGAATGATTCCAAGAGGGGGATGATGTAATACCCCGAGAAATTTTTCATTGAAATTTTGTGCGTAAACGTGTTGAGTTCTATCTTCTAGAATGAATTATAAATTTTTCATACGGAATGTCTTATATTATGACCCACCATTACATAGAGTATCAAATAAGCTTTCCAACTATATGTGGATCATCAAAAATGGACACCCGAACAACGAGTAATGAACATTCCCATCGAATCGTGAATAGTAGTGAATAGTAAAATGTGCAGGAAAAACTACTGGGGCCTCGCATATTTTTTCTCCAACTTTAAACGATCATAACTCCTTTTACAAAATGATCTAGGTGATCTACTATATATCAACGGAAAGCTCTGCGAGTCCTGTTTCCAATAAAACTGTTTTCATCTAATTTGTCTATCGAAGAAAAAAGTTATGGTCGATCTACTTCAGCCTATCAAAAGAAAATTTTTGGGTTAACTCCAAATGATCATAACTCCTCGTACACAATGATCTGGGTGAGATACTATATATCAATAGAAATATATGAGAGTCCTCTTTCTAATGAAATTGGTTTCATCCAATTTGGATATCAAAGTAAATTGTTATGGTTGATCTACTTCAGACTATCAAAACAGTCCACCAAAGGATAGATTCGAGAATTATTTGATTTTTAGGGGCGTTTTGGTCATTTCCCCTCACCCAAAATCCATTCAAACCCTATATTAAAGCCTATTAGAAGTATTATATATTATATTTCATCAAATTCCCTCAAAAATAAAACCCTAAGCTCCTACATCCAACTTCAAGAACCTCCAATGTTCACCATAAATTCTGCAAATTTATTCAAGATTCCAAGTTGCTAGTTCAAGAACTCCAAGAACCATCATACAAAGGCACGATTAACATCTCAAAAATGAGTATCGATCTAAAGTTCATCATTCAAGGTATGTGGGGTTTTTCAACAAGAACTCTCGTTCGTTCTTGTGCCCAAAAGTAACTTTCTTTACAAAGGCATGATTTTCATTTGATTTTTATGAATTTGAAGCATGAACCCATATCTTATGATGATCATTATAAAATCTTGATGTTTATGATTTTGAAAGATGAATTTACATGTGTGGAGATATAAAGCATGAATCTTGAATGATATTTATCATGATTTTGATATTTAGGTCGTGAATCCCCATTGAAAATTGTGTTTTTTTGAGAAAGTGTGTGTTATAAGCACATTGATGTTGAATATTGGTGATATTTTGAATGTTTTGACCTTTTGGTCTTAATGGAGTTGTTTTGAACTCGAGTGTGAAAGTAATCTACAACGTGGTTGATTTTGATAGATGGGAAGCATGATGGCTCCCGATGTATATTTATATATTACTGAAATTGTTTTATTGTTGATTGTCTTTGAAATAATCTGAGCTATGTCCGAGAGAAATCTTTAGCACCGAGTGGGGGGGTATAAATCAACCTTACTTCCCTAGAACTATGTGCCCCCATAGGAGTGAGCCTGACGTTGATTTATATAGTGATTACTAGTTTGTGTGGATTTGATATCGATAGTCCTACTCCGATGGCAAGGATAGGATGGCTCTCCCCAACGTGAGTTGTATGTTGGACTCCATGTAGCTCACATGGTTTATGTCGGTTATAGGATCTCCTAGTGTGTGTGTCTTTCCTTGTGTCGATGGTGAATGGTGAAGTGATTTAAAAGTGGAATTGTGAAAGTTATTCTTGCAAAAGATTTAACTAATATTTACAATATGAGAATTGATATTCTCGATGAACTGAAAGTGATTGACAAATTATATGATGGCTCACATGTGTTATTGTACTTATTTCATCCTCTCATGATTATGGTGATTTTCTTCGGGCTATGTTAGTCTTTCATACTTCCTGCATATTTCTTATAAATATTTTTGATGATGATGTTCATACAACTACATACACCCCCATATACTTGATTACTTTCCATGGTACTGACCCACATCTTCGGACGTGGGCTGTATTTTCTCATAATATAGGTTCAGGTGCTCAGTTCCAGGTTCGACAGTGATTTTTCGGGCATGCTGTTCTACATCGTCTGTTGTGGTGAGTCCTCATGTTCCAAGGACGTGATGTCTGATGTTGGTTTCATAAAATTATTTACATTTGATAATTGAGTATGATTCAGTTGGGGCATGACTCAACGGCTCGCTAGTTTTGTTGATTTTCTTAGAGGCTTGTCAGACTAGTATAGATGTTAGGAGTAGACTTATAAGTCATGTTTTGTTATCTTTCTGAAATTCTTTTATTCTTGGATGATGATTACTTTGTTGATATTAGAGGGTTATTATGGAAACCCCATTTATTTGTGTGTTGAACTAAATGAAAATGGCTCAAAGGGTTAGCTTGGGGCTACTCGTAGCCTCAAGTAGCGTGTGGCGCTCCGGGACCCATTTTCTGGGGCATTATAGCGAGAATAGGTTATTTGGTCATGATTTGGTTCTCCAAGCCATGAGGAAGGTAAAAGTGATTAGAGAAAGACTTAAGACTGATCAGAGTCCCCAAAAGTCATATGTGGATGTGACACGAAGAGAATTGGTGTTTGAAGTAAATGGTTAGGTACACTTAAAGGTGTCTTTTACGAAAAGAGTCATGAGGTTTGGTAAGTAGGGGAGGCTCAGTCACCGTTACATTGGTCCATATGAAATTTTGTGTAGAAATAGGGATATTGCTTATGAGTTAGATTTTCTTGCGAGTTTGGCCTATATGCATCCCGTGTTATATCTGTCTACGCTAAAAAAATGTTTGGATTATTCTTCCTTGATGGTGCCTGTTAAGGATGTTGGTGTTTAGAAATTGGGTTAAGGGGTTTTGATTGTTACTGATTGAATTACTTTCTAATGTTTTGAATTGATTATTCATGCTTTAAATTGATGTTTTTGGGACTAAATTGGTATATTATTTAAATGGTTGGAATTGGAGATATAGGTTTCCCTAAATTGGATGAATTTTGGCTTGAAATTTCATGAACCTCAACCCAGTTTGTAAATTTGTTTTTTATAATATAAAATTGCATGGTTTAACTTGTTTTTGAACCTAATGCATTGCATTAATGGATAAATGGATATAAAAATGGATTTGGATAGACTTGGTGGCAATGTTTTGGATATTTCAATGGAACTTGGGAGTCAATGTGGTTATGTGGATTGGTTTGGCATGTTTAGTTTAACTTGCAAGCATATTGGTATGATGATACCAAGTGATAAATGACTTAATGAATGGCTCCCAGGTTAATGGTTGGAATTATTTGTGAAGTGATATTAGATTAGGCTTAATAGGGGTTGTGTATCTCATCGTGAAGGTGTAAGCTCCGGGGTGATGAACACTAAAAACCATGTTTGCCAGCATTGGGATTCTATATTACTATGTGCTTGATACACACTTGATATATATATATATATATATATATATATATATATAAATTTGGGATGGTTACTTAGCATGGTAGATTTAGTTTTCCATCGCTTTGTGCAACTAACATGTACTGGGTCCCTTTTAGTAGGGGTAGATGAACCCTTATAGCCCATGGATGCCCTTAGGTTGGATCGAGCTACATCGTCCAGGTTAATGATTTAAAACTCTTTTGTTCATGACCCTTGCCCTTTCCAGGCATCTTATATATGTATATATGAATATATGCATGTAGTTTTGACTAATTTTGGACATGGCATTATTTTATAACTTTTTTCGAGTTACATGCAAGTGCTTATCACACTGACTGTCCTAGGATGCTACATCATTTCATGATGTAGGGTCCAAATATTTTTCTGTTGCACCTGTGTATGATTAGTTGGATTAGCATATCTATTAATTTGTGTGAAGTGGTGAGCCTTCATCCTTTGGAAGGCATTATCATTTCATTTTTCTTTCTTTATCGACTCAAAGCTTTTGGATTCCTTTTGGTCATAGTCTGGGGTATGTCCCGACATAGATGTTATACTGATTTAGAGGCTTTGTTTGATAGATATAGGTTGGTTTGTTGTTGTTTGACTCTTAGTCTTCTTTAAGTTATTTATTCATCTTCTTATCTTTATTTACTTGGCTTCTTCATTGTTTATATTATTATTTTTGTTCTTATGTGGTTAGGCGATGAGGGTGGTCTCCGGTCTATGGTGCGCTTGAGATTCCCATCACGACTAGGCCCTGGTTCAGGTCATGACATACACTACTGAAAGGACTTTCATTGTCAAAAGATAATGGATATAAAAAGTGTAAAAGCTCGAAAGGACAAGGTACTGGGTCCGCATGCCCCAAGCAAGACTCCCCAAGTAACCTCTTAGTCTAAATAATACTTCCAAGAGATTTCGCTAAAGGCATTCATTTTTTATTCACATCCTTATTTCACTTTCTAAATAACCGAAAACCCATCCTTAACAACCAACTGTCCTCCAACTGAACAGAGCACGGTTTAAGCATGAAAACCCAAGCCACACTATTTTGACATCACACTAATTCGAGAATAACTATGGAAAAAATCAACCAAGTTAAAGCAATCCCAAACACATACCATTCAAACAACTCCAATTTCAAATTTAGCATTTTATGTCTTTTCAAACCTTCTATCTACTTCAAACCACACAAACAACACCTGACCCCTATCTACGCAATCACACCATAATAATCTTGAAAGACCAAAGATGACCCATCAAAATCCACATGGCTAGCATAGGAAAAATGCCCAATAATGTCAACCTGCACATTCAAATGGTGATGACCAACGTCTGTTATATTTGCTAAGCCACTAACTGGTCCAGATGACCCTCGAAACCAATGGCCATGTGTAATACCCCACACTTAAACCTAGCTTAAATTCATCCCAAAAATGTCAAAGACATGCTTTAAAGATGAATAAACTTTTTATATATGTGAAATTTACAATTTTTAAGATTCGTCCCGAAGATGTTGAATGTTAAATGACGTTTGTCAGTTTTTAGTAAGACTCTGCTAATACACTGTATTGCGCCAAACTTTCAGGTCGCAAACAAAGTGGCAATGCGATAGCTTTGTATCGCGCCATCTCCCAATTTCCCAATTGTTAAATTCCAGAGACACGGTGCGATAGCGCCGCATCGCGCCAGCCTACTAAATTGAGAAATTTTGATGAAAAATAAAAAAAATTTTCAGGGATAAATTGGTCTTTTACCAAGGTTTTAACACGTCTAGGTGCAGGATTTAATCCCTATAACATTTCAAATCATTATTTTCTCACTTTTTCCACAAATCAAGAACATTCTCTCCCAAGAAACTAAGCCCTAGCTTTCAAGAAATCCAAGCCAGTTCCGAGAATCTCTCCAAGAACTTCAAGAAACTTACCATCAAGGTATGCATAGTGTTCATTCATGGATTCCTTTTGTCCATGAAGACCAAGAATCAAGTTTTAAATCATGTATTATGAATATTATGTTGTGGGTTGATTATGTTTATGTGATTGCTGTTGTGCGGTTCCCAAGTTGGTATCACAAAGTGTTTTTATGAAAATACGTTAGTATATGAGTTTAAATCCATGAATTGAGTGGTTTATGATGTGTAATTGATGATTATATCCATGACCTAAGTGGTTCATAGAAGGTGTTTGATAAAATGCCTAGAAGACTAGAAATCATGTAATATAGTTCAATTATGACTTAAGTGAGGGATTTTTTTTTTGCTCTTATGTTTAGAGAACTCTCATGGTATAAATGTTCCTTGTAAATGTTTGGTGGATTGCTCATGAATTAGCCTTATGAAATTATACCATGTTTACATGCAATCCTATTCATGCATAAGTCTGTGATAACCATGTACTTCATGAAATCCCTAACTTATTGTATTATGGATTATTGGTGTTGGTCATGCATTCAAGGATAACACGTCTTGTCAGTTTCACGCTATCGAGTTTTGGGGGTACATGTACTGGACAATTTAGATGTGTGCCTTAAGCTAGTGTCATGTTTTCAAGATATCCTCAGTCAAGCCATGTTAAGTATAATTCAGCCAGTCATGTGATTCAGGAAAACTCAGTAAACTAAGTAATCCCTGTAATCTCATAAAGCTCAGTACTTCAGTAATCTCATTAGTATTCCGTCAATCAAAGGAACTTAATGATCTCAGTCCAGTTCAATTCAGTCAATCATGTTCAATATCTATTCAAATGGGAGTAGGATTTAGCACCGAGTAAACCCAAGGATGAGTGCACATACCCTCACAGTTGAGGATATGATCCTTAGAAGCAATCCTTGCATTCCAGAACTATGTAGCCAACATAGGTAGTGATACCAAACTTACAGATAATGGCTAATGAGTTGGATAAACTCTGTCAAATGAGGGTTCCACCGTTCTCCTTAGGGGACACTGCTAGATGAAGGTCACTAATATCTTGTCCTTACCATATGCGCGGTGTTGACACCTTTCTAATGGGGGTTGTAGATTGGTCCCCAACTCATCTATTGTAGGGTATTAGGGGCATGTCGATTAGATGACTACTTCCTATAGTTACAGTTTCAGACTCAGTCTTAGTAATAAAACTCAGATATTTCTTCTGCTTTTTAAGACTGTCAGATACAGTCCACTTAGAATAGTATAAAACTCAGTTAGTTCTTTCAAAACCTAGATTGTCGAATACAATCACTCAGTATTAGTTATATCAGTTATTAGTGACTTATGTTATCAGTAATCAGACTCAGTTGTCGATACCATCATAAATTTAGTCACAATCACTTATTTATACATGTATTCGCACGTTCATGTTATTCAGTTAATTAGTATTGTTCATATATTTGAGCCTTTTGTATTCAGTCTATCACACTTGTATACTAGTACATTCAAACTTACTGACGAACTTGTTCTATGGTGTTTTTATACCATAGATTCAGAAGCACGAGCTCTAGAGCATTAGTAGCATTCCAGTTTCAGCAGTGAGAGTTAGCAGCGAGTCCTCATCCTTTGAGGACATGATCATTACTTTATTTCTTCATTACTTTATTTATTTCAATAATTGGAGTTAGTTGGGGACATGTCCCATCAACTCCTTCTTCAGATAGTTTAGCAGCTTTTAAACTACAGTGTTTTCAGATTAGATGTTTTCAAACATTATTTTAGTTTTCTATTATCGTACCATAATATTCTGATATTTATGAATTTTGAACCTTATGGCATGTTTTAGCCTACTATTTTTGTATTTATACAGTATATTATGCAGTATTCAAGAACATATATTAGTCATGATTAACTTGTGGTCCTTCTGGGTCATGAGCACCGTGTAGCATTTTGGGTACCTGATTCAGGGTGTTACAAACTTAGTATTAGAGCCTAAGGTTCAATAGATTCCTAGGAAGTCTGAAAGCCGCATCTAGTAGAGTCTTGTACATGGGTGTGTTGCGTGCCACATTTATGTGCATGAGGCTATGAGATGTTTTAGGAACAATATCCCTTCTTTCAGTATTCATGTCGTGCCAGTGAGTGCGAGTTCAAATTTAAATCTCAGTCTAATTTTTTTTCCTTTTCTTCTAACGAATATGCCTCCCAAAAGAAGAAACAAAAATTAGTCAGCCTATCCAAGAAGATCCCTTGAACAAACACGTTTCTCATGTAGACTTCAGCGTTGCTTTCACCACTCTTTCTAATTAAGTTGTTGCTCACAATGAATGACCAACTGTCATTCCGGCCAACCTAGTGGCTAATTCAGCTGCAGCCAAATGAGGGTCACTTCCATATGAGGGTCATTCATAGCTTATCCTTACCAGTGGCGCGGTATTGACACCCTTTCAATTGGGGTTACAGTTTAGACCCCAACTCATCCATAATGGCATGTTAAGGGCATGTTAGTTAGATGACTACTTCCCATAGTTACTGTTTTAGACTCAATCTCAGTAATAGAACACAAATTTCTTCAGAATTTCAAAACTATTAGATACAATCCACTCAAAATAGCACAAAACTCAGTTAGTTCCATCAAAACATAGACTATCAGATACAGTCGCTCAGTATCAGTTATATCAATTATTAATGATTTATGTTATTAATAATCAGTCTTGGTAGTTCTTACCATCACGAATTTAGTCATAGTTACTTATTCATGCATGTATTCTCACGTTCATGTTATTTAGTTAGTTAGCATTGTTTATGTGTTTGAACCCTTTGCATTTAGTCTACCTTACTTTTATACCAGTACACTCAAACGTACTGATGCATTTGTTCTATGGTGTTTTATACCATGGGTTCAGAAGCACGAGCTCCGGAGAATTAATAGCATTCCAATTTCAGCAGTCAGAGTTAGCAGTGAGTTTTCATCCTTTGAGGACATGATCATTACTTTATTCTTTATTAATTAGTTTATTTCAGTAGTTGGAGTTAGTTGGGGATATGTCTCATCAACTACTTATTCAGAAATTTTAGAGGCTTTCAGACTACAAAGTTTTTAGACTAGATGTTTTCAGACATTGTTTCAGTTTTGGTATTGTTGTACCACATTATTCAGATATGGTTTTATCAGATATTTATCAATTTTGAACCTTATGGCATGATTCATCCAATTATTTCTGCATTTATACAATATATTATGAAGTATTTAGGTACAGATATCAGTAATGGGTTAGCTTGTGGTCCTTTGGGGTCATGAGCATCGTGTAGCATTTCGAGTACCAGATTATGAGCGTTCATCATGAGTCCATAGAAAATATCTTATAATTTAATGAGCTGATCTAGAATGCTCCACTGATTATGGGTGTACCCATGATAAACCAAGCTTGGGTACACATCTTCCGCTGAGAAAGCTTTAACAAGTCTAACAAAAATTAAGCACTAAGGTAAAATTAGTAGAAACCAACACCATGTGCCAACAACCCATCTTTCTAGCATCTATAAAATATAACCCTTTTGAACTTAAGAAACTAGCCTCTAGGTAACAAGTAGTCCAATTAACCCTTTCAATGAATGCCCCAATGATTTAAATCCTTAAATAGAGGTTGCAACTAAGTTATGCAATCTATAGCAATAATATTAACAACAAACTTGAATTACTCAATCTCAAATAATCAAACCAATCCTTTTGGTGAACAAGCATCCACCTATCAAAATCCATTACAACTCTCAAGATGTTATTCATAAGAATAAAAAATCACAACTAGAGTCAATATATCTTCAAGAAGATCAAATACCAAAATCAATCTCACTTCAGAGACTAAACATATATGCAGTAGTTCTTGCAAGGGCTAAAACTAAAATGTCAATGCAGACATATTCACAATGGAGAAAAACTATTAACTGATGGCACAGGTAGTCAAATCCACATCTGCTGAGGGCTTAACATATCATGGAATAAAAAAGAACTCACCGAGGATACAAAGCACTAATGGCATCCAAATCTTAATCAACTTAGAAAGGTATGATCTTAAACTAAATCTAGTTAAACCAATACTAGGTCGATGGAAATAAATAATCACACCCAAAGTAATGGTAATCGAAAATTGATATAGACCTTATATCTCCAAGGTAAATGTGACACCCCAGGTTCATGACCCTCTAAGAGTCTAGTAATTGAATTAGCCAAGGTGTTAAAGTGATGTTAAAACTGCCAATGATAATAGTCTAGGGTAAGACTAGTTAAGAGAGGTTTGCCTAGGTTTTGGTCCCTTGATAATAAGTCCACGGTATGACTCATTATGAGATGTAATAAGTCGTTAGGAGTGAAACATTGTCTCAATAGAAGGTTACCCAAGAATCCAGCCCCTAACCATGTGTCTTCGTCATGACTTGTAAAGGCCGATAACAAGTTGTTATGAATGACTCATTGTCATAATAGTGAGGGAACAAATTTCTAATCCTCAGCTAATGACTCTAGGCCATGAATCATGGTGTGCCTCATGTATTGTTACCCCAAGTCGTGATGATTGTTCCCTAATTTTTTTGCCCATTTTTATTGGGGTCTTTTTGATCTTTTCCTCCTTTTTACACTATTCCCACAACTTAAAACACTTTAATGACTCGTCTAACTTCAGTTATCAAAATAAAAAATTTATCTATTTATCTTTAACTCTCGAGGCAAGAGACATTAGGGTTTTACAAGGAAATCAATCAGTCAAGCTCCAAACTTCGAATCCCTTTAAATTTCTTAAGTATTTCAGGCATGCCTCTCATCCTTAAATTTTTATTTTATATTATGACATAAATTGATTCAACTTTCATGTAATTTAATTATTGGGTTGAGGGATTTTGATTGGTTTCTACTTAAATTATTTTGCCATGATTTAATTATGTTATTCATGCTTGGATTAGTGGTTTTTAGGGATGAGTGAGTGCACTATTATGGGGATTAGGATGGAGAACATGGGTTTCCCTAAGTTGATGAATTTTTGGCTTGGTAATGACATTAACCTCAACTCACCGTTACAACTTTGGTTTCGAATATGGAATTTGCATAATTTAACTTACTTTTTGAACATTGTATTGCATTAAAGGATAATGGATAATGAAAGTTATTTTGGAATAAACTTGGTGGCAATGTTAGAGTTTTAAATAGAACTTGGGAGTCTAATGGTTACATGGAATGGTTTGGCATAATTGTATAAGCTGGCAAGAACATTGGTATGATGATACCAAGTCAGTATATGACTAAATGGATGAATGCTGGGTTAATGGTTGTGTTTATGCGTAAAATAGCTTTAGTTTAGGCTGAAAAGGAATTGTGTAACTCACTGTGAAGGTTTAGTCCTGGGGGGACAAATATTGGAAACTACATTTGTCGGCATGGAGGGTCTATATGGCCGTGTTCTTAGTGCATACATTATATATTGGAATGACTATCACCTTAGTGTCTTTAGTCTTTCCTTAGTTTCCTCAGTTCGTGGGGCTAACATACACTGCAGCCCTTTCAATAGGGGAGCTAATCCATATAGCCCACGGGTGACTTTATGACAGATCAAGCCATATAGTTTAGCTTAATGGTTTAAAATTTCATGTTCATTACCCTTGTCCCTATCCCGACATCCTATATATGTATATATAATTTTTGTTCATGTGGTTTTGATTATATTTTATTAATGACATTATCTTATCACTTTTCCTAAGTTACATACTAGTATTTGCCCCATTGATAGTCCCTGGTTGCTGCATTATTTCTGGGTTCAAGGGATTTTCTGTTACTCTTGTGGTGCATTGGTGGTATGGTATGTTGGTTGAGTTACTGTAAAGTGGTGAGCCTCCATCTTTCGGAAAGCCCTTCCATTTCATGAGGTTGTTTTTTCATATTTTGGGAATTATGAGTTTTCTTTTATCATGGTCGGGGGCATGTCACAACCTTGTTTGGTATTCTGGTTGTAGAGGCTTTTGTGGATAAGTGTGGGTAACCCTAACATAATTCAAATATTAGCTAAGAGATAAAAACCAAAAGTTCAATTATAATGATGGAATTCAAAGTTATGGTCCTTGAATGCTTGAAGAAGTACACATATGAAAGAATCTAAACCTAAATCGAGAGTCTGAATAACCAACTAAAACACTAAGTTCATTGCTTCAAGTGAAGGTACCCTATCTTTAAGAGACTAATCTAAATGTTTTGATAGACTAATGATAACCTCATGCTAGGGACACTCTCTGGACCAATGACCAATCTCTCTATAGTCGTAACAAACCCCTAATGTTCTAATCTAGAGAAAAAATATGAGTCGTTCGTAACTAGCTAATCAACTAATGCCTAGCTATTCTCTAGACCAATGACCAATCTCACGACAATAAAAACATGCCCCTAAAAATCTTTGTTTCCTTGTACCTACTAACCTAGAATGGGTACCACAACCTAAAAATCAAAGTCAAACACTCTGTAATGTCTGACAAGAACTCTGTCCACAGTGACCACCACGACTTATGTGATAGCTACCTATAACCTGAGGGGCTACTTGTATAGACCTAATAGGCCAAATATGTTGTTGATCTCAGCAAAAAGTATCCTTATTTCCAAATGAAATACCACTAATACTATATTGTGTACATAGCCTCTTACTGCTACCTCCATATGACTCAACACATGCCTTCTCTATAGCCCATGTATGATTAATAACCTAAATAGAATTAAACCAAGTTACTGTCAAACTCTCTTATGCCAAGTAGATTAGTAGAGTAAATCTTTGAATAAGTTTATACACCATCTTATGCTCTATAGTAAATAACATAAGATCAAGTATGGCCCACCCAAGAAACCCAATCTCATACTTTGAAATTGCTAAAGATCCCTACTAAACACCAAAAAAACTAACTCTAGCATGGGAGTCACTCAATGTACTGAATGCTACCACAAATTGTGAAGTATCCATAAAGAGGCTCAGAATCCCTAACATGATACCCTAAAAAACTGAGGTTGTCCATACTGTGTCTGATCTGGGCTACCCCAAACCATTTGGCTGATGCTAAAGATCCTCAACATCAATCTCAAATTTCCTAGTTTAACTCTAAGCTAAAACTCTAGTCGCATATATAGAAGTTTAGTCCACATGTATTGATAACCACGTGATATCTATCTAGAAAAGAATGGAGTCAAAATAAATACTAGAGATTCATAGAAGTACGAACACATACTGAGGAATAAAGAATAAAATTTTCTAAGAATACCCCATAGCGTCTCAAAGATAGGATAAATGTCTTTGTACCAATCTATAGTACTCTACTAGGCACTTAACTCTTGTACTATAACACCGGGAAAACTAGGCTCTGATACCAATTTGTCACAATATAATTTCTCTGGTCATGATGGCACTAACCATAATCCACCAGTAGGTAAGCCAACCCATGGTTTGAAATAACTGATAATAGACTTATAAGAAAGGTAGATGTTCAGAGTAATAATATATGCATAAGACAATAATAAAGTACATATATCTCCATAAGTTAGTGAATCAGTACAAAAGCTTCTATTACAACAAGAATACAAAGTAAAATACAAAATAATTAAATACAAAGTCTTCTCCAAAATACCAAATAGAGATCAATCTAACGTTAAACGGGATACCAGGAATACTTTAAACATTAGGACCTTACCTCAAATTTTGATCCATGGATGCTCTTTACGATGCATACATCACTTGTGAGAACCCATGCTAGAATTTATAGGTTACTGAAGTGTAGTATGAGTAACAACACGTGGTACTCAGTCGGTATCGACCTACTGAACTTCAAAGAAAAATGCAAATATAAGTAACATGTAAAATAAGAATATAAAGTGCAAGAAAATATCTATGAAATAAAACATAATAACACCAATTAAATAATAAGGATAAACTACTTTTCTAGTAATCGGGGAATAAAATGCAATACCATATATCATTAGTCTATATATAAATAAAGAGTAGAAAAAAGGTATACAGTAGTAGTTTGAGGCCAAAGATATATATATATATATATATATATATAATTAAAAATTATATATAGTAAGAATAGATAATGAAGGAGACGAATATACGACAATGCCATATATATATGTACATATTCTTACTATATATAAGTGTGAGTTAGAAAATACCACATGGTTGTCATGTGTATTTGTTGGGATTGGTAGATTGTTTAAGGGTATTTTAGGTATTTTGCATTTTGTTGTTCTTTGAAGTTGGTTTACTTAGATGTTATATAAATGTGCTTCTTTTGTTTTGGACCATAAACCCAAGGGTAGGTTAGGCTTATTAAAAAAACTGTATTTAAACTTTCTAGTAGGTAGGTCCCACTTATTTTTGGGGGCCTTTTCATTAATAGTTTCCAATTTATTTTATTTTCAATTATTGTTTCAATATATACATAGATCCTAATTAATTTGGTTTCTTATATGAGACCTACTTAAATTTTACAAGTATTCTATATCAATTTTACTATATCATTTCTAATTAGTTATTATCAGTCATTTAATACATATGTGCTTCGCTACTTCAATAGTGATATTTGGTTGACTCTCAAAATTATTTTTGTGTCACTTAAATTGGAATAGAAGAAAAACTTTTGTAAATCACAACAATTAAAAACTTAAACTATTTTAAAAATATAAATAACTATTGATGGCACAAAAGTTTGAATAAGAAGAGTATTGTAAATTATAATAGCAAAAATCTTAAAATATTAAATTACAATACTAAAAAAGTATTAGAAATTACAATAGCTAACAACTTAGAAAATCTAAAAATATATTAAAAATATTATTGATTGTCTATATTTTAATGTACTTATTTTATTTTTACTTTAAACTTATTATAAATTTAGAAACTGAATAAAAAATATTATAAATTATAATAATTATTAATTTAAATTATTTGGAGACACATATAAAGTTATGGTTGACTCAAAATTTTATTAGTGCAACATAAATTGAGATATATAATTTAAAATTTTTGTGAAAAGTAATATAAATCACAATAATGCAACATTAATTGGGATACATTATTAGAAAATCTCATAAAAAATAATATAAATCAAAATAATTATCAATCTAAAATATTTGAAAGATGTATAAAAATATGCCTAACTTATCAAATTTTGTCAATGTCATATTAATTGGGATAGAAGAATATTACGTGAAAAATACGTAGAAAGTCATATAAATCATAATATAATTAACAACTTAAAATATCTTAAACTATATATAACAAATTTTATTGACTTTATCAAATATTTCATTAGTGTCACATAAATTAGAACAAAAAAAACATATAGTATCTGAAAAATATCATATTAGGCCAGTGCTAGCACGTGATCCAATATCTAATATATATATATATATATATGTATATATATATATGTATATATATATATATATATATATTTATATATACACATACATAATAGAACTAAAATTGCTAGGCAGAGGGAGCCAACCTAACATCATAAGGATCATAGCCAAATTAGGGAGCTAGTACTAGCATAGTCAAAGCCTCTAACCAAAGGTGTGACTAATAATGAGTAAACTTAATAATAATGTATCTTACTATAATAGAGAAAAGGTACCAGAAATGTATTGTTAATTACGGGTACCGGCCAATAACCATCTTATCATGAGCTATACAGTAATGTACAATAATAATTTAACTGGCTAGCCCGAATAACCAAAAACCCTAATCAGCCCCCATAATCCCGGAGAAGCACAAAAAACAGATCAATAAGTAACAAACATAACTTATATCTATACAAATGCCACAAGGATGATTGATACAAACGTAAAATATCTATACTGGGGATGGGCAATGCATATGAACGAATGATTTTCATAAAGAGAACCAAGCGATGAAAAATGAATCAAGTACTCTATCTATCCTAAGTAACATAATATAACAAGTATATAAGCCTTCTCTAGCTTAGTAACTCCCAAAGACAGGACCTATGACTACCATCCTTCTCCAGTACTGTGGCTTATAAGATGAAGGGGCCTTAAGGGATTTGAGATATCCGTATATACTACCTATTATTGAACTAAGAATTTTAATAACCGTGATAAAAAATCTACCCGATATAGTATGGATAAGCTATATAAAGTATAATAAGAAAGGTCAGACTAGAACTATAACTAAATAAGTTTATATTTGTTAATATATTACCCGAGATTAGATCTGAAACTAAAATAGTTTGGTAATATAGAATGATCAAAATGCCCCTCAACCAAAGTGAATAAGTAGTAGTAAAATGAGTGTACAAATGATGGATCAGAATCAACCTCGATCAAAATTAACAAGTAATACATTTTGTTTAAAATGACAGAGTTTCATAATAAAGGGAAATTGACTTTCATTTTTAAAGAATCAATACTGAAGCTAAAAAAAATGGGAATAAATCCTTTTTACATAATGATGTTAAAACCAAGGTTTTAACTGGAACCATACTACTAAATAGCCTAAATGCGTCTAAATTATACATGCTATCACCAGTATTTACATAATATAACTTTAAGTGTCTACGTATCCATAATTATAACCACATCCTTTATAAAGACAGAATACTAACCTGGTATGCAACTGATATCATAACCACAACCTAGGTAAAAACAATATATATAAATAAATATATGCCGACATCGCTATTTGAAAGCTAAGATACACATGGGCATAAAGATACTAAAAATATCAAATCAGGGAATACCATCTAGTTCACTAAGTAATATGGTAATTCTAATACTAAAGGGAGTTCTTCATGTCAATCTATGGTCATCAAGTTTATAATCCAATGTAATAGGGCCCTACAACGGTATTGAGTGATCCAGGCTAAACTTTGGATCACATATCTATTCTAAATCCCTACATAGATCAAGTCATGATATTACCATATAGCAATGTATCCAATAATCCCTACCTAGCATGCAATCTATAAATACACAACCTCATAGAGAAAAATAGACCAAAGCCTACCTCAATGCCAAATTACATTCTCAAGATCATCTTTTCTCCATAATACCAAATCATCTTCACACTATCAAAATCATAATTTATGCATTGGTATGAGTAAAACGATGCTCATATTACAATATAAAATTTTGAACCAAAAATTTGATAATAAATTGGTGCCCATGGAATCTCAAAATTGAATCCATCACGAAATCACTTAAATGATAAACACTATATCATCAATAGTTGAACACAAATGGAGAATAAATATAGGCTTAGCTCAACCCCTAATGTTGAGGAATTCAAAGAAATAATCTAGGGATTTCATAGAAAAGAGGTAGAATTTGATGGGGTAAAATAATGGAAAATGATCAAAAGGTGTAAGATTAGCTTACCTTAGCCTCATTGGCTCATTTCCCACAATTTTTCACAGACCAAGCTGCATATATGGTGAAATGAGGCTTAAAATAAAGAAAAGGATTAGGAAGGATGAGTTTGTACTACCATAGCAATGCCCTTTACAAATGTGTGGCATGCATTGCGAATGCGTTATAACCCAGACTAGGCCTTCACGAATGTGGTCGGTCTATCGCGAGGGTGAATAAACAAACTGAGCCGGCTAGGCCATCTTACTCCTTACAAATATAAAGGATATATCAAGAATGCAAAGTTCAGTATTACTTGACCCTCATGAATGTATCTAAGCCCCACAAATGCAAAGGTCAAAACTTGGTTGCACCAAATACTGTTAAACCAACAAAGAGCTAAGTCTTTATGGACTTCTCTTGGATGCTCGGGATTTATTTGGAATACGGTGCATGGAAATAAACTATACTACCTGACAAAATGAAATATTTTATACTCAACAAAGCCATCAAAATTTTCATCCAAGGCCATTTCGGTTAAATATGGGCCCCAGACCTATAGTTCTATTTTAATCTATTTCCACCCAATTATCTAAAATGAGTTTGGAAGTATCAAAACCCAAACCAAGGGTCCCTTATCCTAAAATAAATATTTCAAAGATAACGACACAATTGGAATTCTCACTCGACACCATTTAGTACTAGTTTTGGTATGAGACAAATTCTTTAAACAAGAAATTTTCCAAATAGAAAAATGAGCCTAATATTAAAATGAGCTATTTAAAATTTAACCAATAGTTTTGGCCAGTCTTAAATGACCTGTAGCCACTATTGAAAGACATGAAATACTAAAAATCCATAGGTATTGAGAAATAACCTGGAGGGTGATTACTATTTATCTCTATCTTTATTTATTTACAACTTTTTCTTAAATAGTTTGAACTTTATTTTGTTGATTAGAAGTTGGTTTGAACCTATTATTGAAGTTCATATTTTTTAACACATAGATAGAACTTTGTTTGGATTGTCATAATTTAGTGTGAACTTATTATTGAAGTTCTCAATATTGAATAGTGATTTTACTTAACGAAAATAACAATCTTAAGGAAATTATAACTACTTGTTTGATCGGTATTGAGTATGGTTCTTGGAGAATAAATATTTTGATTTTCTACTCATCAATTGGAAGAGTATACAAATTTTATCTAGAAGTAAGATTAGAAATTCAGTGTGAAGAAAATAAAAACTTCACCAATTCACTAAACGCTCTATATAAATTTATAGCTATTAAAACCCATGATTTTTTGCATTGTTTGAATATTATTTTGATTAAAACAATATTAAAACTTTAGCAAGATTTAAAGTTCATTTGGTTAGTAATTTGTAGAACATAAAAACTTCATTGTTGACTAGAAAAAAGTTGTATAAAGACGAATTCTTTATTGTTAGTATTTTAAAAATACTAAATTATGTATCAAAGATTGATAGAATAATGATGAGTGAAACTAACAACAAATCAGTTCAATTCTGAATATTATTGTCCAAATGACAACCAGTATTGCATTCTGATAATGGAATCAGTAAAGAAATCAGATAAATTTTTTGTGGTGAAGTTTTAATATTGGCAACAAATGATGCTCTTTTGACTAAACACTCTTGAAATACAAAGGTAAAAAAGTAGAGATTCCTATGTTCCTTAAGAAAGAATGCTTAAAAATTTATTTTTTTATTTGGAAGATCTTGTGATCTATCTCAACATAGAAGAGGACAATAAGTTACATGAGAAATCAATAATGATGGGTACAAATCTACTTATTTATAATACTCCAAATAATAAGAGGGTGAAGAAGTCATTTAGAGAGGAGAAAGAGAAAAAAAAGAAAAAGTTCAAAGGCAATTGCTAAAAGTATAGTAAAGTTGTCCACAAAGCTCCAAATTGTCAAGTTATAAAGAAGAACAAGAAAAAGAATCAGATAAATATAGAGAAGTAAATGATGAGATTGAAAATCTGTATGCTATGCTGACTAAATGTAGTATAGTTGGAAACTCAAATGAGTAGAGGTATGTTTTACAAGCCACTTAACATGTTTGTATGGTAAAAAAAGTTTTTGCTTTCTATTATACCATTAGTTTCCGAAAAAAGTGATCTTCAAAGTAAATACTACAACAACCAAAGTTGAAGAAATTAGGAAGATATTCCTTAAAAAATCTTCTGACAAGGTATTGGTTGTCCATAATGTTCTCTATATTCCAAATACTAGGAAGAACTTGGTTCTACAACACTTCTGGTTAAAAGTGGTTTCAAGTATATGTGTATTGGAGAAAGTTTTAATAAGTAAGAATGAAATATATGTAGGTAATGACTATTGAAATAAATAAAGCTAGGACTTCTTCTTTCTTTGTTGAGTGAAATGATTTATGGCATGGGCATTCAGGTTTTGTCAATTAAAAATCTTATAAAAACTGATTAGTTTAGAAGTATTGCCTTACTTTGAGGACAATAAGTCATAATTGTGTATATGTGTTGAACCTAAGTATGCTATGCATCCTTATGAATCTCTTGAAAGAAATTCCAATCTTTTAGAATTAATTGACATAGATATTTGTGATCTCAAGTCAATACCATTTTGCAGTAGGAAAAAACATTTCATAAATTTTACAATGGTTGAACTAGATATTGATATGTTTATTTGTTGAGAGGTAAGGATGAAGCAATTAAAGCATTTACGCAGTGTAAATTGAATTTGATAATTAGTTATATAAAAAGATTAAAATGATAAGAAGTGATAAGGTGGAAAGCATGAATCTTCTTGTACAAATATATGTTTGAAAAATGGAATTGTCATCAAACTGCTACACCTACTCACCTCAGTCAAATAGAATTGTGAAAAGAATAAACCAAATATTGAAAAAAATGATAAATGCCATAATTATATCTTTAGGTTTACTGTAAAACTTTTGAGGGATGGAGGGAAGCTATCCTTACAACAAACTGAATACTCAATAAAATTCTCCATAGTAAGATAATCTATTTCATTTAAGTCTGATATGAATCCTTATGAATCTCTTGAAAAAAATTCCAATCTTTTAGAATCAATTGACATAGATAGTTATGATCTTAAGTCAACACCATCTTGCAGTAGGAAAAAACATTTCATAAATTTTACAATGGTTGCACTAGATATTGATATGTTTATTTGTTGATAGGTAAGGATGAAGAAATTAAAGCATTTATGCAGTGTAAATTGAAGTTGAAAATTATTTATATAAAAAGATTAAAATGATAAGAAATGATAAGGTGGAAAGCATGAATCTCCTTATACAGATATATGTTTGAAGAATGGAACTGTCATCAAAATACTACACCTACTCACCTCAGTCAAATGGAATTTTTAAAAGAATAAGCCAAATATTGAAAAAAATGATAAATGCCATAGTTATATTTTTAGGTTTACTGCAAAACATTTGGGGGATGGGGGGAAGCTATCCTTACAGCAAACTGAATACTCAATAAAATTCTCCATAGTAAGATAATCTATTTCATTTATGAAATAGAAAGCAAAGAAAGACAACTTGAAATATTTCAATGTATGGTGGTGTCTAGCTAAAGTCAAAGTTCCCACATCCAAAAGGATCAAGATAGGACCAAATACTATGGACTCTATTTTTATTAAATATTCTAAAAACAACAAAGCATGTTGATTTTTTATGCATAAATTAAAACACCTGGGTATTAATGATAATACGGTAAATGAATAAGACAACACTGAGTTGTTTGAACACATTTATCCATGTAAAACTAGATATGAGTTTCTAGTGAGAGTCTAAACATCCCAAGAAAGAAATAAATGAGAATGTACTTAATAAAGAGAATCCAAGGAATAGTAAATGTCAATGCTTCCTTCATATTAGATTTTAAAATTTTCTTCTTGAATGAGCCTCAAACGTTCAAAAAAGTCATATATTCTGTGGATTTATCTATTTGGAAAGAGGATGTCAATGCTAAGATTGATTCAGTCTGGAATAATTATATTTGGAAGTTGGTTGATCTTCCTCCAGGAAATAAAACTTTAGGTATATAATGGATTTTCAAAAGAAAATGAAAGATGATGGAAATATTGAAATATATAATGCAAAAGTTGTTAATCAAGGCTTTAAATAAAAAAGATGGCTTTAATTAATTTAGTACATACTCACTAGTAACAAAGATTGCATCCATTCAAATATTGGTTGCACTAAATGGCGGTATATAGTCTTGAAATTCATCAAATGAATGTAAAATAAGTTTCTTAAATGGGGAATTAGAGAAAGAAAATTATATGGAACAACTCAAATAGTTTGTAGTTCTTGGTAAAGAAAGGAAGGTATGCAAATTTGTTAAATCACTTTATGGACTAAAATAAGCACCCAAAAGTGAGATGCAAAGTTTTAGAAAACTAAATTGAGAAATAGATTTAAGATTAATGAGTTTGACAAATTTATTTGCATTAGCGTCACTCCAAATCATAATGTCATTATTTTTTTTATGTTAATGACATAGTGATAATTAGTTGAAATTTTTTTGACATAAATGCACGATGCATATACTAGATATCATAATTGATATCAAAGATCTTGGAGTTGTTGTTTTTGTCTAAGGGAGAATTCATAGAACTCCACAAGGTTTAGCTTTGTCACAGTCTTATTACATTGAAAAGGGTACTTGACAAGTTTAAGTATTTAGATTCTAAATATTGTCAAGACACCAAGGTTTTGCACATCAAAAGAATGAAGATGAAATAACTCACAACTAGACAATAGAAGACTATTATGAAGTTTGATGTATATTATAAATTCTACATGATCAGATATAACATGTACAATTAGAAAGCTAAGTTAGTTCACAAATAATCCCAGTCAAACTCATTGAATGACACTAAAAAGAGTTTTGAGGTATCTAAAAGATACTTAAAACTATGGTTTACATTATTACAAATATCCAATAGTAATTGAAGGATATAGTGATGTAAATTGGATCATTGGATCAAATAAAGTCAAATCCATAAGTGGTCATGTATTTACTTTTTGTGGAGGAACAGTCTCTTAAAAAATATCCAAACAAATATGTATCACTCACTCTATAATGAAATCGGAATTTATTGCTTTAGATAAGACTGGTGAAGAAGATGAATGGATTTGAAATTTCTTAGAAGATATTCCTTTTTATCCCAAATCATTGAAACTTGTCTGCATGCATTGTGATAGTCAAACGACAATATGTAGGATTAGGAGCATAATATATAACAAAAAAATCATCACATACGATGAATACATAATACCGTTAGACAATTACTCTCTAGAGAAATTATCATAATTGACAATTGATCAAGCTTAACTTACTCTATAACAAATAGGTAAGGAAATCATTATCAAGTTTATTAACCCAACGTGAGTTGGGGTTGAATCCTCGAGTAGCGAATCTAACATTCAAATCCTGTGGGTGTTGAGAGCATCTAAGTATATACTAATAGTCTAAACAAAATAAAATACATAAATTGGAAAGGAAGGATTGGTTTAGAAAGTTATTTTTCCAAATCTGATCAAACTACCAATTTAAGGAAACATATATGGCTAAGATCTTACTATGAGAAAAAGTATTGGGATTATGTTTTCATAGAGGCAAATAATGCATGGGTTCATGACAATCAACTAGTTAATGACTACATGGGTAGGATAGGTTAGGGGTTCTTCATTCTAGTTTATCAACCAAACCTCAAGATTATCACCCGTAGACCATTTTGGATACCTCATGGATGTGGCAAGAAAATCCACCTAATACCTCTATTGGGCATCCCTATTTCTATGAAGATGCCCATGACCTAGCTAATTCTTAATCCACCATTATTTCTATGATAATGGAAGTGGAATAAGCGATATCTAACTTTTGTTCACTAATGCCTTGTCACCCATATTCCTCTTTAAGGGATGATGTAGGATCCAAAAGTATACTCACATTCCTCTTTCAAAGATGATGTGAGATTTTAGAAATTTCAGGTTTTTACCCACAAATCCATTTTAGGAATTTGAGGTTTTCACCCACAAATCCCAACTCAATCAAGCAAACATTAGTGAAATCCATCATCAACAACTAAGAATCTACATTAATAAATCACAACCCATATATATTTTCATCCTTTTTTAACATAATTCCAAGATAAATATTAAGCTACTCATGAAGTTAAAAGAAAGAAATATACCAAAAGGATCATTCAATGCTTCCATGAAAAGAGAAATAAGAGTAATCAATTATCAGACTTCAATTACAACCAAAACTACTTGAGAAATTATCCACAATAAATTTCCCCAATTTGGTATGTGTTTAAATTTCTCAAAGTTCAATTCTAGTTGGGAAGATGCCCAAAAATGAAAGGGTTTTTTCTATTTAAGGTATTTGGGGTTGATTTCATGAAATTACAAATCATCCCCTTAACATAAACCCGTGTTGCTATGATCGCCCAAGCTTGATTGCAATCTAGACTCCCTATATCGTGGTGGGTCCTTTGCAATCACTGGCTCTGACTAGTTTAGACTGGTCGTGATCCTGGACCTCAGACCATGATCGCGGTAACTAAGGTTAGATCCTACTCCTACTTTTCTAGCTTTTGCACTTTTTTTTTCCTTTTTAATCCTTTTTAGCTCACTTTACTTTCATTAAGAATAACGTCACTCAATTCGTATAATGAAAGGCTCATCCAAGATCAATCAATATTAACACAAGAATATCTATGCTTTGGGGTGAGATTTTAGATTATGATTCCCGGACAGAAATGTACTCCACCCCCAACTTAAAGTGTTGTAGTGCCTTCACTGCAGCATCTAAAAGAAATACAAGGGTTAAAAAAGACTCCCCTAAGAATCAACATGAATCATATATATATTTATATATGATGTACAATGATTGTGGCCCTTAGACGTCAATCGCAGTAATCGAGGCTAATTTTTCCCTATTTTGCTCTATTTTTCTGCATAACTGCCACTTTCCAACTCTATTTCCCCATGCTTTTTTGGACTTCCAACTTGTGTCAAAAAACCTACAAAACATCAAAATTTCAATAAGTGTGTAAAGTATGGGTTGCCTCCCATTAAGGTCCTAATTTAACATCACAGTACGACACTCCTTTATCACATGTAGGAATTTTGAAGTGTACTAACTCCACCTTGGCCACATTGGGAAATCCCACATTGTATTGTTTCACCCTTTGGACATTTACTACAAATTTATTTTTCTCAAGATCTTTTAATTTGATAGCACCACTAGGGTAAAAACTAGAACTTATAAAGGGGTCTAACCACTTAGAACGAAGCTTTACTACAAAAAGCTTTAAACAAAAGTTGTAAAAGAGTACACTATTGTTGTAAGATCCAGCAAAATTATCTCATAGAATGAACCTTAGGGTGTGTCAAGTGAGGTGTATTTTCGACTCTAACAGTTTAAAAAGTGACTTCCTAAGTGAGTATTATGTTAACCATATAGAATTTCCCTAATTTCGACATTTAATCAGATGGGAAATTTGATAAGCTTTCCATCGATATAAGATTCTCCCAAATTTAATACTCGGGTAAGAAGGTATAGATAATTTAACTCCTAGTCGTAAAACAATAGCATTTTAGTTCTTGGCGCATCATGGAGAGGGTCTATTTGACAGTTTTCAATTTCTAGTGGAACTCCGCAATAGTGGTGCATCGCGGAGGACCCCAATTTCCCAATATTTAATTTCCAGCGGCCTAGCACAATTGTAATGCATCGCGCTGAAGTTCTAAGTCCTAACTAGTGAGATAACATGATGGCTCCATATTGTGGTGACTACCAATCTCCCATTTGTCAACTTTCAGTGAGCCACCATGGTAGTGGCGCATTGTGGTGGCTTATGAAATCGGGTTCCCTATTTATATTTTTTCTCCAGATTTGTACAGAAGTTAAAGGGAACTTTGGACTTTTTCAAAGCCTCTTAAACCATGAAAACACTAAATCAAGGTCATTTACAAGCATTCTATGAAGTCTCTCTCAAGTTTTCTCATAAAAAAACCCTAAGTATCCTAAACCTCTTCCAATAATTCCAAGAATCTTAAGAATCCATCATAGATTTTCTTAATTGAGTCAAGATTCAAGGTTCCAAAGTCAAGGGCTTTAAGAACCCTAATTCAAGAGTACGAATAGAGTCCCAAGAGCGAGAGTTCATCCAAAGCTTCTAACTCAAGGTATGTGGGGTTTTGAACAAGGGTAATCCTTTCACCCTTGTGCCCAAAAGCTATTTTAAACTATAATTCTCTACAATTTATGAGATTTTACAAGAAATTGAATTGGGGGGTTTTCACCAATTGTTATTGGTTGCAAGCATTTGATGTTTCCCTTGAATTGAGAGTCTAATGACATGATTTTTACATGTTTTCTTAAGAAATTTTAGTTGGGCCTATACCCTATGATTTTAATCCTTGAGAAGTTAATTGTTGAAATGTTTGAAACATTGAAGTATATGAGTATGTGGAGCTTTTGTGATAAATTGCTACAATTTCTTGATTTGTACATGAGTTATGAGTATATGTGCTATCTATTATGCTTTTGATGAGTATTAACTTGAGATTGAATTATGGGTTATTAATACCTACTTGAGACTTCATATTTTATGAACTATTGTGCTATAAGAACCTATGATTTACGTATTCTGTGATTGTTGAGAAATATTTTGACCTAATGGTCATTGAGCTTTGAAATCCACTTTCCTGCATGAGAGTACAAATTTGATTATTGGGTTAGTGGTGAACCATGAGATTATTTCTAAAAGTGGATTTTTATTAGATAAGTGCAGATAATCTAAAAGGAGTAGTATTTTTCACCTAGCGGGTACTTTACTATGGTTTCTTACCCCAAAACTATGTTCCACCATAGGTTGGACCTGAGGATGCATTTATGATTTTCATTGGGCCTATTACTGAGTTGATATTGAGCCTAAGGTCGAGTTTGTTTAGTGATCACTGGACTTAGGTTATACTCCCTGGCAAGAGTATGATACCTCTCCCAAACGTGAGGCCTCTTCCTTAGAAGAACAAAATATTGGACTCTATGTAGCTCACTGGTTTATGTCAGTTAAGAGAAAGTCCCTAAACTAAAGTATTTTTCATTGAGATAGAACATTTTTACCTATAGTTTGAAATAAGATATTTTCCTAACGTGAATAAAATGCTTTAAGTACATTCCAAAGTTATATTATTTTGAATACCAAGTATTTGAGTTTAAAAGAGTTATGAGTTCTTGAACATTGAATAAGTTTTCTTCACCATGAGACATATGCATGAGTTGAAAGTATTGCTTAAAGTTTCCTTTAGCATTGATTAATGAGAATAAGAGAAGTGTACAAATTTCAAAGCTGAAAGTATAATGACTCACGAGATTGTGTTACATGTTCCATTTTACATGATTCATGAGCTTCGCATTTTATACTTATTCAAGCCATGTGAGTCATTACTTATTACATGCATGATTTGTTTAAACACTATTGATTTTTTTTAGATAATTACATGGACCCACCACATACTCAGTACATTCCTAAGTGTTGATCCATATATACGTCTATGTGCTACATTGTCTTATAATGTAGGTTCAGGTTCTTAGTCCCAACCTCATCAGTGACTTCTGAGTACTTGTAACTACATTTCTACAGTGGTGAGTCCTCATTGTTTGACGACCTATATTTAGATATTTCCATATTTTGAGATACTATGCTGTTATTTCTAGTTAATTTCAAGTCAGTTGGGGACCTATCCCAATTTCTCTCTAGTTCATGGATTAATAGAGGCTTTATTAGACTAGTTATCAGATTATGGTTTTGTTGAGGTTTTTGGTATTACTTGGTCATTTGGATGGAGCATTTTCTCCGTATTTCCTTTCATATAATATGACTATGCTAGTGTTTGAATTATTTCATCTTGAAATGAGTGTTATTAGTATAAACAGGCTCAAAGGGTTAGCTTGGGGCTACTTGTAGCCTTAAGCACCGTGTGATATCTCGGGAGGCAATTTTGGGTCGTTACAAACTTGGTATCAAAGCCTAAGGTTTTAAAGGGGTCTTAGGGAGTCTGATAAGCCGCATCGAGTAGAGTCTTGATCATCGGTGTGTAGCGTGCTATATCTATGTGAAAGAGGCTACAAGATATTTTAGGAAAATTTGTTTCTTTCTTTTGGATTCTATCATGACTATAGTTATCCCTCTTATTTAATAATTTGTACTCTTCTATTTCAGAAAATGCCTCTCTGAAGAGTGAATGCCCGAAGGAACGATAACCAGGCTGTAGTTGCTAATTAGTAGGGAGGTGATATAGTTGTGTCTAGGATCTGCGATTTCATGCAGATGAATCCACCAAAATTTTATGGGTCTAAGACAGATGAGGACTCATAGTTGTATCTTGAGAAGGTAAGAAAGATCACACAGGTGATGTATGTTTATGAGTAAGAAAGTGTTGAGTTGACATCCTACAGGCTGAAGAACATTTCTTATGACTGTGTTGTATCGTGGAGGATAGGTAGAGGTGAAGATGTGCTTTTATGACTTGGTAGGTGTTTCGAGATGCATTCTTAGACAAGTTCTTTCTGCTTGAGATAAGGGAAGCAAATATTGAGGATTTTATAAACTTGAAGTAGGGCTCCATGACTATTAAAGAGTACTGCTTGAAGTTTAATCAGTTGGCTAAGTATGCTCCTGATTTGATTTATGACACCCGGGCTAATATGAGAAAGTTTGTGATAGATGTTTATGGGTTAGTACTGAACGAATGTAGGACTATGATGCTGTATAGAGATATGGATCAGTCTAGGTTGATGATGCATGCCCAACAGATAGTGGATGATAAGATTAAGGAGAGAGATCAAGTGAGGGGTATCAAGAGGGATTGATCTGAGCAGTATGAGTTTGGCTAGCCTAGGTTCCATAAAGGAATCCATCTTCAGTTTTAGAGGCGTCCATCTATGCCAGCGCCTTTATCAGCTAGTGCTCCCACGTCTAGAAGAAAGCAGAAGCAATGGGGCTGATCTTTTATGTCTAAGTCGAATAACAGTATTGGTAATAGACCCTACTATCCTCCTTGTGCTAAGTGTGGTAAGAGTCATCTCGGTAATTGTTTCATAGATCTGAGGGGTTGGTTTGGTTATGGGAAGCAGGGACACAGGCTTAGAGATTGTCCTCATACAAGATAGGAGAACTGAGATGCCCGACCTCAGGCACAGGATGCTAGTGTTCCAGATCCTGTAACCCATCCCGCCCCTACTTAGGGTGCTTTATCTAGCACTGCTGGTGACCAGCACCAGAACAGATTCTATGCCTTACCATCTCATTAGGAGCCGGAGGCCTCTCTCGATGATGTTACGGGTATGCTCTATGTCTTTTATCTTGATGTTTATGTTTTGTTGGACCCCAGGTCAAGTCTCTCTTATGTGACCCTACTTGTAACTATGAATTTCAAAATGAGTACCGAAAAGATTCCTGTGCCTTTCTTAGTTTCTACACCCGTCGTGGAGTCAGTTGTTGCTAGACAAGTGTATAGAGATTGTTTTGTTGCTGTTCTTCATAGTGTCATACTTGCTGATTTGATAAAGTTAGACATGGTGTCTTTTGACCTTATTTTGGGTATGGATTGGCTTTATTCTTGTGATGCGTCTAGAAAATTTCATACCAGTATGGTCAACTTTTAATTTCCTGATGAACCAACTTTTGAGTAGTCCGGGAGTTCGGTATCTCCCAAGAGTCATTTTATCTCCTATCTCAAAGCCAGATAGATAATATCCAAAGGTTGCATCTATCACCTAGTTAGATTCAAAGACACTAAATTTGAGGCTCCAACTATTCAGTCAGTCAATATTGTTAATGAGTTTCCAGATGTTTTTCCAGAAGATCTCCTAGGGGTACCTCCCGATAGAGAGATAGAATTTGGGATTGACCTTCTTCCTGATACTTTTCCTATTTCTATTCCATGATAACGCTCAAATTACACTCTTGAATGGGTGTAAGCGATCGTTGTCAATATAAAACCCAACTAGGTTGGGGTCGAATCCCACAGGAAATAGGGTGTGAACTTCGATTTATTTACGAAATGCTTTACTGATAGTTTATTATTTCCTAAAGATGGGGGTTTAAGTTTCACAGAAAGCCAAGTGTCACTTTCAATACTTCAGTGTTTGTAATAAATATAAATGAGAAACCAGAGTTATGTTCCCCATGGGTATTGGGAGTTAACAAATACTAGGTAATGCTTAGGATTCTTGGAGTAAGTAGAAACAATAGAATATCCTTGTCTATGATACTTTTTGACTTATCTCTCAACCTTACCAGACAATTTATTAGCTAATTCTCTCAAACTTAGACAACTTATCTATTTCCAATAAGATGTTCTCTCAGATAGATTAATCCAGTTACGACATCAATCATTGAATAGAAGGTTGGTAGCTTCCGAGTCCCTGTTGATAATTCACGACCTCTAGTCTATTTCTCCATTAGAATCAAATAAAACCTAAGGCATAATCTAATGTTTAAAACCTCTATATGTAAGTTAAAACAACAGAATTTCAAGACGTTCTACTACTCTTTGAATCCGTTAAACACCTAGCATCATATCAAACCCTAATCCATGGATCCCATAACTCTGGCTAATGGAATTAGCCACTTATGATTTGATGAACAAAATAACAAGTTTAATTCATGATGATAAGGATCAACTTACGAATGGAGAAAAAAAATAACAAGTAGTTCCTTCAATTTATTCATAAGGTGGAAGATCAAAAATAGTTGATAAGAAATAAAAAAAATATTTGTTGTTAAAGATGAAACAATGTTACGTGCTTCTCTTTAGAAGTTCTTTTCTGATAATTAATGATTGATGTTCTACTCAAAACACTAAAAAGAGTATTTAAATAGTTAACCTTAAATAAGGAAACAAAATTTAAGTTTCAGTTTTCTCTTCGGATTAGATGACGATGCTTTTGATGGCGCGTCAGACACCTAACGATATGTACAAAATATCATCAAAGGTTCCAGTGAATTTTTATCTTCTGACTCTTCAGATGTTAATCCTGATGGCATGTCAAAGATCTTGATGGCACTTGCAAATTGGCGTTACACTTCACTGGAAATCAGCATACTCTACTTTCTGGTTGACGACGATTTGGATGAGATATCAAATATTTGATGGACCTTCCGAATCATCATCACAGTTCATCTAATCTTCTCAGGTTCTGTCTAATCTTCTCAGGTTCTGTCTAATCTTGATGGTGACTTTGACAACCTATCCCATGTATGACGACACTTCAAAATGATCGTTAGATACATTTTAGCTTATTTCCACCAGATTTCAACTATCTTATTCTTCTTTCCTTTGGTTTTCTCCCTGATCACTTGTATCTGCATTAACACACAGAAATGATAAAAAACAACAAAAGTTTCTTATGAATTCGTAGTTATTATGATTTAAAAGCTTTAAATGTGTTAGCATTGGCTCATACATCAACACCCTCAACTTAAACAAGTGATTGTCCTCAAGTAACCAAAACATAACTAGGAGTAAACAAAGTACAATTCGGTAGCTAACTACTCTTATCAATTAAGAATACATGCACCATATCCATGAACAATCAAAATAAAATCAACTATGAATAATATTTGAAAACAACCATGTAACTCACAAGTATCTAGATATGGCAAAAATCTCAGCAATGACAACCTAGCACAAACCCAAATTATATTCTCCAAACAAAGTAATTAATAGCAACATACCTATTGTGCCATCATAACAAAGAAATACCTTTCTCACTCAGATTCATATGTATAGACATAAGGATGAACGTAAGACTCACTCTTAGAATGAAGTTCAAAAACTACACATCAAATGTCGTAGGATCGCCCTTATAGTCAGTACCAAATTTTCAGATAAGTCAGTTAGGATCACTATAGGGATTTTCTAAGGTTATAATGTAGGCTAGGGGTTGGTATGACATTCAAGGATATTTCATAGTGACTACACCTCCTTGGCACTACATTAACTCATGGGGTTTCAACTTTTGACCTTCTTTTCTTCCCTCTTTTATTTGTCAAGTATTCTCAATATGGGTGTTGTCTGTTCAAGCATTAGATCAACTTTTTTAGTTTTCTCTTTTCTATTTACTTTTTCACTACAGCTAACTTGTTTTTTTTTGCTTACTTTACCTCTCTTCATACTCATAATGCATCACGCACCCCTATAGTAGCCACTCTCAACTTAAGTTATTTGCCTAGGTCGAGGTGCATAGTGTTCAAGAAGTACCACGACCAAAATAGGTTCATTGTGATATAATAGTAAAGCGAAAGGTGTATAATAAAGAACTTGGCTATTTAGGCGTAAAAAGGGATCAAGGGGTATTATTCACATTTGGACGGTCATTTAAGCTAAAATAGGTTAACATGCAAAAACGACCTATGATCCTTTCCTAACGCCTATTCTATGACTATGGTATGACTAACTGGGCAAGTTCTAGATTCAACGCATAACTGGAACTGAGTAAGACCTTACATGCGCATAGTACACAAGTATACAACACACCATTACTCATTTGTTTCATGTATTTGTTTTTAATAGGTTATTTATTTGCCGCACTAATGCCACAAACATATACACAGTGGTGACATTAGATGTAATTCACACAATTCATGACAGATTAGACCACTGGAGAGGTACTCCAAAATTACAAAACAAGCTAACTGCCTCGAGTACTTGTACTATTCCTAATTATTTACAGAACATGTTACAATAATAGTTTTCCTATGCCGTCAACTTAAAATTAAAAATAAAATGCACTAAGGGTTAGGATATACCTGAAGACAGTCAAGCCTGTGGATCCTGGGTCTCCAACCTAGCTACAGCATCATCTATTATCTTCTCTACACTCGTAGCATCTAACTTTACAGTGGCTGGAGCTTGGCTCGATGAAGCACCTACAACCCTAGCTTTGATGGCTCCTTCCCATTTATCTGTGTCAGCTAGAGACTCCAGTCTTGCCCTTTTAAAGTTCTCCTTCTCTGCCTTCTTGCTTACTTTCTTTTTGGCTTTTTTCTATTCTTCACTATCAGGCTCATCTCTTTTGCTTTTGCCTTTCTTTTCCCCTTTTTTTTTCTTTGGGGAATCTACAGTAAGATAAAATATAGGAATGTCTTTCTCTACATCATTCATGGATGAACCTGTTGGCACCATGATTTGATGTTGCTGCATCATCCTAACCTCAACTTTTACCTTGTCCAACGCAACCCTAAAAGTAGCGACATCAGTATCTGTCATCTCTCTTTCCGAGCATCAAATCTGTTCTCAAGATCTGCCACTTGCTCAGGGAAAGTCATGAAAGGTTCGAGTGTAACTTTGATTCTTTTGTCAACAGCGGTAGAAAATATTTTAGTGAAGTCCTATAGTTGCACCTTACACCAATTTTCTTTCCTAGCCACCTTCCTAATATCAATCGGCTGAAATGCCGACCTTGTTACTGTTAGAGGATCTGAAGTAGTTGGAAAACTTTGAGGCACTGAACCTTCCTGATCTGAATGTGCTGGTGATGGTGGTGGTACAGTTTCAGTGCTTTGCACCCTCACATCTGGTGCTGAAATAGTCTCAGTGACTGGAGGATCTGTCGCACCAACTGAATCTTGGTCAAGTCGCAAGCCTGGCCAAATTTCATTTTTGCTGACAGGGTTATGAGTCTTTTTGGCAGGTATCTCATCATCAATACCTGAAATCTCAGGTACATGAGCTGCTTCGCACAACCTAATAATAAGATATAGGAATGGATATGCAGCATCGGGTCTTGCAAGTCGAATCTTGATCTCTTCCACTATAGTTTCTCTGAAATCCAAGGGGGTTCTATCTTTCAAGCTTGCAACTAGTATTGCTCGATCATCCCTTAATATGTTGTCTCCTTTGGTGGGTATCAGATGAATTCGTATTAAACCCCACCAAAATCTTGCCTCTGAATTTAAAGATGCTTTGGTAATATTTTCTGCTGGATTATTCAACCACTCCAGTTCCCCATCTGCTATGAGAGTCGCTAGCCTCTTGGACTGATTTTGTCGATGCTTCAATCAGGCAAAGAATATAGGTGATGTAGCTTGTGGGATGAAGGCTGGCCAATGAAGAAACCTATTTATGGTGGTATCTGATACATCCACCCTCACTCCACATACTGCAACTTTTGTCAGAAGAGGCTTATCTAAAGTTTTATCCCCTTCTTTGCACATTTTCCATCATAGCCTGGTAGTTCGCATAGAACTCCAGGTCCAATGAAGGACAGTAAACACAGCTCCCCCTAGTAGTCAACTTGATACTATACTCCTTTCTTATGCATCATCTCAGGGCATCTGACCAACCCTGTCGTGATAATATTCTATTCCCCTACAATTGGCCTTCTGGCACTTCATCAATCTGTTCTGCGAAGTCTATTCAAATAGATTATTTTAGCCCCAGGGATTTTCCATCTCACATTAATCCTAACCTCAGGATTTTGGCCTTTCACCAAAGTTCCCTATTTTGGAGAATCCTTAGAACCTTGCTGCTCTGAAGATGGTGATTGAGACTCAGTTTCTTCAGCTGTTGGCCTCTCAGAATCTTTAGTTTCAACTTTTTATTCAGTGCTCTCAGAATCTTGCTCAGTGTGTTCTGATCCGTATTCCTTTAAAGCTAGCTCAGATGAGGTTTTCGTGTTAGTATCATCAGTATCCTCCACCTTTATAGGCTTAGGTAGTGATGAAGTCTTTGGACTAGTCCTCTTTTAATTCCTTCTGAGCAAATGCTCCTCGTCTTCATAATTAGAGTCCTCATTAACAAGTTGTCAAGGTACACTCTCTTTAGCTGCTTTCTTTGGTATGGTTAGATTATTTCTCTTGGGTACCATGCTTAGTTCTATAAAACGTAGAAATCCTTAATTAGTACTTATAATCAAACAAGAAAAGAAGAAGGATCACCTCAGTTTAACATTAACACTGTTTTTAGTTCCTAGGTTTTACAACCTTTCTGATTTGCTGTCACAGGTGTGACGGCACTTCAAAAGTGTCGTCAACCTTTTCAAGAATCTGAAAAAGTTTCTCTGGTTTTGACGGGTTTTTTGAATGGCCGTCACACAGGTGCATTTGATGGGTTTTGACGGTAACTTTGATTGCCTATTCCATGTATGACGGTGCTTCAAAATTATTGTTAGATACATTTCATGTTATTTCCACTAGATTTCAACTATTTTATTCTTCTTTCCTTTGGTTTTCTCCCCGATCACTTGTATCTTCATTAACACACAAAAACGATTAAAAATAATAAAAGTTGCTTAAGAATTTGAAATTATTTAGAGTTAAAAGCTTTAAATGAGTTAGCATTAGCTCACATATTATTCCACCATATCGTATGGCACCAACTGAGCATAAGGTGTTGAAAGAGCAACTCAAAGATCTTTTAGACAAAGGTTTCATAAGGTCCAGTGTTTCTTCTTGGGGTACACCTGTCTTATTTGTATAAAAGAAAGATGGTTCTTTGCATATATGCATTGACTATTGTCAGCCTAACAAGGTTACAATCAAAAATTAGTATTCTCTTTCAAGAATTGATTACCTATTTGATCAGTTGTAAGGTGCAAGTTATTTCTCCAAGATAGACCTTAGATTCGGCTATCATCAACTTAAAGTGAGGGGATGTGATACTTCAAATATAGCTTTCCGAACCCTCTATGGTCACTTTAAGTTTCTAGTCATGTCCTTTGGGCTAACCAAAGCCCAGTCGCCTTCATGGACCTCATGAATCTAGTGTTCAAGCAATATCTCGATATGTTTGTCATTGTTTTCATAGATGATATCCTTGTGTACTCCTGTAATAAGAATGATCATGCGAATCAACTTAGAATTATCTTACAAACTCTTAGAGATCACCAGTTGTTCAACAAATTCATTAAGTGCAAATTTTGGCTAAGGTCTATAACTTTTCTGGGTCATATCATTTCAGCTGAGGGTATTAGAGTTAATCCCTAAAAGGCAAAAACTATAAAAAAAATTATCCTAGACTTATCTCTCTATCTGACTTTAGAAGTTTGTTGGGTCTAGCGGCCTACTGTCATTATTTTGTTAAGAGTTTCTCTTCTATTGCGTCTCCCATGACTCGGTTGACCCAAAAATAAGTTAAGTTCCAGTGGTCAGATTCCTATGAGAATAGTTTTCAAGAGTTGAAGACTCGACTTACTTTAGTCCCTGTGTTCACTTTGCCTGATGGTACAGATAGTTTTGTCGTGTATTATAATTCCTTTAGAATTGGTTTGGGTTGTGTGTTGATGCAAAGAGGTAATGTTACCCAACCCATGATCTTGAGTTAGCTATTGTGGTCTTTAGTTTGAAAAACTAGAGACACTATATTTATAGTGTTCATATTGATGTATTTACTAATTATAAAAGCCTGTAATATGTGTTTACTTAGAGAGAGTTAAATCTTAGGTAGAGGATGTGGTTAGAGTTGATAAAAGAGTATGATATGAATGTGTTGTATCACCCAGGAAAGGCCAATGTAGTGGCGGATGGTCTTAACAGATTGTCTATGGGTAGTGTTGCTCATGTAGAGGAAGGTAAGAAGGAGTTAGCTCATGATGTGCATTATCTAGCTAGATTGGGTGTTAGGTTGCTTGATTCAGCTAAGGGAAGTACTTTGGTGGAAAGTAGTTCTGAATTCTCTTTAGTTTTGGAAGTGAAGGAGAAGTAAGACAAGGATCCTAGTTTGGTCAGACAGAAGGAGTCAGTTCAGGTTTAAAATGTAGAGGTTTTCTCCCAAGGGGGAGATGGCGTATTGAGAGTGCAAGAGAGATTATGTGTTTTATGTGTTGATGATCTGAAGCAGAGGATTATGGCTGAAGTGCATGGCGTGCGATATTCTATTTATCTCGGCACTGCCAAGATATACCGCGACTTACGGGAAATCTATTGGTGGAATGGTATGTAGAAGGATATAGCTGAGTTTGTAGCAAAGTCTGCAATGTACCAACAAGTTAAGGTAGAGCACCAAAAACCTGGTACTGTGATTCAAGAGTTTGGTATACCCACTTAGAAGTAGGAGGTGGTGAATATGAACTTCATAACCGAGTTGCCTATTTTGCATTGTCATCATTCTTCAATTTAGGTTGTTGTGGATAGGTTGACTAAGTCCACATATTTCTTGCCCATGCTCACATGTTATTCAGCTGAGGATTATGCTAGATTATATATTTGGGAGTTAGTAAGGCTGCATGGATTTCCCTCGCCTATCATTTTAGATAGGGACACTCAATTTACTTCTTAGTTTTAGAGGGCATTTCAGTAGGGTCTTGGTACCCAAGTTCTTTTAAGTTTTACTTTTCATCTGTAAATAGATGGTTAGGCTAAGAGGACCATTCAGATCCTAGAAAATATGTTGAGGGTGTGTGCTCTTTATTTCAAGTGTAGTTAGGATGAGCAATTGCCATTGATAGAGTTCGCCTGTAATAATAGTTACCATGCTAGCATCGGGATGGCACCATTTGAGGCCTTATATGGTAGGAGATATAGATCACCCATAGGTTGGTTTGAAGTGGGTAAAACAGCTGTGATTGGGCCTGATGTAGTCTTTGAAGCTATGGAGAAAGTTAAGTTGATTAGAGGGAGGTTAAAGACAACTTAGATTTGTCAAAAGTCATATGCCAATGTGACAAGAAAAAATCTTGAGTTTGAAGTAGCTGATTTGGTGTACTTGAAGATTTCACCCATAAAAGGGTTGAAGAGGTTTGGTAAAAAGGGAAACCTTCGTCCCCATTATGTTGGCCCGTGTAGAGTTTTGAGCTGTGTTACGAAAGTAGCCTATGAGGTTGAGTTGCCCATAGAGTTGTCAGTTGTTCATCCTATTTTTCATGTGTCCATGCTTAAAAAGTATATTAGTGATTCTTTTGAAGTAGATCTTTCAAAAAGTGGTGTTATTCAAAACAGTTTTTCATTCGATGAGATTCCCATTGAGATCCTAGATTTTTAGATCTGTAGACTGAGGAACAAAGAGGTTCCCTTGGTCAAAGTGTTATGGCAGAACCAGTCAGCTGAGGGAGCTACTTAGAAGGCAAAAGTAGACATGCGAGCCAAGTATCTGCACCTCTTTTCCATGAGTTCAGTTCGATCCAAAGGTATTATTCTTCCTTAACTCAGCCCTTCTAATCTAAAGTTCAGTTATGTATCTATTCTCACTTGAGTTCTTGCAATTTTCGAGGCATTCAAGAGTTTAGAGAGATTTGGAGCAGTTTAATTAAAATTTCTTCAGCTTTGTGTACTCTATTTTTCCTGTGTTCCTATTCTAACCAGAGATATTCATGGATGAATGCTTCCAAGAGGGAGATATTGTAAGACCCTGCAAATTCTCTCATAGAATGAACCTTCGGGCATGTCAAGTGAGGTGTAATTCAGGACCTAAAATATTAAGAAGTGACTTCCTAAGTTATTATCATGTTAATCATATAGAATTTCCCCAATTTTGACTTTATATCATATGGGAAATTTGATAAGCTTTCCGTCGATATAAGATTCTCTCAAATCAGATACCCGAGTAAGAAGTTATGGCTAATTTAAGTCCAAGTCGTAAAATAACATCATTTTTGTGCTTGGTGTATCGTAGAGAGGGTCTATTTGCCAATTGTCAATTTCCAGTAAAACTCCATGATAGTGGCGCATTGCGGAGGAACCCAATTTCTAATTAGTCAATTTCCAATGGCCTTGCACGATTGTGACGCGTCACGCTAAAGTTCCAGCTCCCAACTAGTGGGAGAACGAGATGGCTCCACATCGCGATGACTACCAATTTCACATTTGTCAATTTCAAGTAAACCTTCGCGATAGTGGCGCATCACGGTGGCCCATGAAATCGGGTTCCCAGCTCATTTTTTCAGCTTTGTATTGAAGTTAAAAAGGGCACTTTGGACTTTTCCAAGCCTCTTAAACCGTGTAAACACCAAATCAAGGTCATTTATAAGCATTCTATGAAGTCTCTCTCAACAAAAATCCAAAGTGTCCAAAGCCTCTTCCAAGAATCTCTAGAATCCACCATAGATTTTCTTAATTGAGTTAAGATTTAAGGTTCCAAAGTCAAGGGCTTGAAGAACCCTCATTCAAGAGTATGAATAGAGTCCTAAAAGCGAGAGTTCATCCAAAACTTCTAATTCAAGGTTTGTGGGGTTTTGAACAAGGGTAATCCTTTCACCCTTGTGCCCAAAAGCTTATTTAAACTACAATTCTCTGCAATTTATGATATTTTACATGAAATTTAATTGGGGGTTTTCAACCATTGTTATTGGTTGCAAGCTTTTGATATTTCCCTTGAATTAAGAGTCTAATGGCATGATTTTTACATGTTTTCTTGAGAAAATGCAGCGGGGTATATACCCCATGATTTTAATCCTTGGAAAGTTAATAGTTGAAATATTTGAAACATTGAAGTGTATGAGTATGTTGAGATTTTGAGATAAATTGCTGCAATTTCCAGATTTCTGCATAAGTTATGAGTTTATATTCTTCTATTATGCTTTTGATCAATTTTAACTGCATAAGTTATGAGTTTATATTCTTCTATTATGCTTTTGATCAATTTTAACTTGAGATTGAATTATGGGTTATTAGCCCTACTTGAGACTTGAGATTTTATGAACTATAGTTCTATAAGAACCTATGATTTGAGTATTCTGAGATTGTTACGAAATGTTTTGGCCTAATGGTCATTGCGCTTTGAAATCCACTTTCTTTCATGAGAGTACAGAATTGATTATTAGGTTCGTGGTGAAGCATGAGATTATTTTTAAAAGTGGATTTTTATGAGAGGAGCGTAGATAATCTAAAGGGAGTAGTATTTAGCACCGAGCAGGTAAGTTACTACGGTTTCTTACTCTAAAACTATGTACCACCATAGGTTGGGCCTGAGGCCAAGTTTATGAGTATCATTGGGCCTAAGGTCGAGTTAATATTGGGCTCAAGGTCGAGTTTTTTTAGAGATCACTGGACCTAGGTTATACTCCCTGGCAAGAGTATGATACATCTCCCCTATGTGAGGTCTCTTCCTTAGGAGGACAAAATGTTGGACTCCATGTAGCTCGCTTGGCTTATGTCGGTTAAGAGAAAATACTTAAACTAAAGTATTTTTCTTTGAGATAGAATATTTTTCCCTAAATCTTGAAATGAGATATTTTCCTTACGTGAATGAAATGCCTTTAAGTATGTTCAAAAGTTATATGATTTCAAATTCCAAGTATTTGAGTTCAAAAGAGTTATGAGTTCTTGAGCATTGAAGAAGTTTTACTCTCCATGATACATATGCATGAGTTCAAAGTATTGCTTAAAGTTTCCTTTAGCATTGAGTAATGAGAATAAGAGAAGAGTACAAATTTTAAAGCTCAATGTATAATGACTCACAAGATTGTGTTACATGTTCCATTTTACATGATTCGTGAGCTTCACATTTTATATTTATTCAAGCCATGTGAGTTATTACTTATTAGATGAATGATTTGATTATAGAGTATTGATGTTGTTTTATATAAATACATGCACTCCCACATACTCAGTGCATTCCCAAGTGCTGATCCACATATACATCTATGTGCTACATTGTCTTATAATGTAGGTTCAGGTGCACAGTCCCAACCTTAGTAGTGATTTCTGAGTACCTCTATCTACATTTCTACAGTAGTGAGTCCTCATGTTTCGAGGACCTATATTCAGACATTTCCATATGTTGAGAGACTATGTTGTTATTTTCAGTTCATTTCAAGTCGGTTGGGGAGCTGTCCCAATGGCTCTCTAGTTCATGGATTAGTAAAGGCTTTGTTAGACTAGTTACCAGATTATGGTTTTGTTTAGGTTTTCGGTATTTCATGGTCATTTGGACTGAGCATTTTCTCCTTATTTCCTTTACTATGATATGACTATGCTAGTGTTTGAATGATTTCATCTTGAAATGAGTGATATTAGTAGAAACAGGCTCAAAGATTTAGCTTGGGGCTACTTGTAGCCTTAAGCACCGTGTGACGTCGCAGGAGATAATTTAGGGTCGTTACAATCGCCTCAATAAAATTCTCGCCTTAGTATTTTAGAATCATGTCATTTATTCCTTTTTTCCTTATACAATGCGGAACTTTCTTTGGCCTTGAGTAAAAAATCCTTCAACTCATGGAGTTTAGTGGCCCTTGACTCAGAAGCTTGTTCCCAATTCATGTTCAACCTCTTTAATGCCTACAAGGTTTTATGCTCAATCTCGACGGGCAAGTGATATCCTTTCCCAAACACCAATTGGTAAGGCGACATACTAGTTGGTGTTTTGTAGGTTGTCCTATACGCCCATAGTGCCTCATCAAGTTGCCTTACCCAATTAGTTCGACCTACATTCATAGTTTTTTTGAGAAAAACTAAGATTTCTCAATTGAAAACTTTAAATTGGCCATTTTTTTGGGGGTGATATGGGGTAACAACCTTGTGCTTCACCCTATATTTATCAAGAGGTCCCTAAATACCCGATTATAAAAGTGTGAGCCTCTGTCACAAATGATGGCATGTGGCATTCCAAATCGTGTAAAAATATATTTCTTCAAGTAGAAAGTGACGTTTTTGCTGTCATTGTTCGGATGTGCCACAACTTCTACCAATTTAGAAATATAATCAACCATCACTAATATATATTTTTTAACGAAAGAGCTCACAAAAGGGCCCATAAAATCAATTCCATATACGTGAAAGAGTTCAACTTCAAGATTCTATTAAGAGGTATTTCATGTCTTCTCGACATGCCACCTTGCATTTGAGATTGATTACATGATTTTACCTACTCAATTGCATCCCAATGAATGGTGGGCCAATAATAACCCCATTGAAGAATTTTGGCAGCGGTTTAGAAACCTCCATGGTGACCACCAAAAGGTGAGGAGTGACATGCTTCAAGGATATCCATCATTTCTACTTCCATAAATCAATACCTAATCACACCATTCGCGCACTCCCAAAATATGAAGAGTTTATCCCAAAAATATTTTTGTACATCGAACAAGAACCGTTTCCTTTAATGATTGGTAAGACTCTCGGAGAGTACACCATGCTCAACATTATTAACATAGTTAGCATACCACGGTGCGACTTTCTCAAATATTGACATGACTAACTCATCAGTAGTATCATCGTCAATCTTAATCTCCCCATGATTTTTATAGTTACTCTCAACACGTGAAAGATGGTTGGCCACTTAGTTTTCTCAACTGTTTCGATCTTTTACCTCAAAATCAAATTCTTGCAAAATCAAGATTCACATAATTAGGTGTGTTTTAGCTTCCTTCTTTTCTATGAGGTATATAAGGTCGGCATAATCGATTTGCAACACCACTTTCATGCTTTACAAGTAAAGCATATACCACCACAAATAATTCTTGCTCTGTAAAATCTCCCAATGCAATTCTGCTTGCATCACACATCACTTCAAATGGGGATAACCAATCTGGAGCCACCACAATGGGAGCCGATTTAAGCAACTCCTTGAAATAATTAAAAGACTTCAAGCAAGCATCATAAAAATTAAAATTTTCCTTCTTTTCAAAGATCTTGCACATTGGATGAGTTATTTTATAGAAATCCCTTATAAATCACTGATAGAACCCGGTATGCCCAAGGAAACTCCGAACAGCCTTTATAGAAGTGTAGGGGTACAACTTGGCAATTACCTCAACCTTGGTTTGATCAACTTATATACCCTTCCCTAAGATCTTGTGTCCCATAAAGAATAATTTTCCTTTTTGTAGGATTGATGATTTATTTGATCAGCTTTAAAGTGAAAAATGTGTCTCTAAGATTGATTTTAGGTTGGGTTATCATCAGCTAAAGATTAGGGAAGTGCATATCCCTAAGACTACCTTTAGCACCTGGTATAGTAACTATGAGTTCCTAGTTTTATCTTTTTAGTTTTACCAATGCCCTAGTGGCTTTTATGGATTTGATGAATAGGGTTTGTTGTCTATTCCAAGACTTTTTTGTCATTGTCTTCATTGATGACATCTTGGTCTACTCTAAGAGTGAGGTGGATCATGTCGATCACCTTCCTTTTATGTTGTAAAACTTGAAGGACCATTATTTGTATGCCAAGTTCTCTATGAATTTTGGTTGAAGGCTATTACTTTTCTTGGTTATGTTATCTCCAGTAAAGGGACATGGTCAATCCATGAAATGTTGTGGTAGTTAAGAAGTAGCCTAGACCAATGACTCTAGTTGATATTTGAAGTTTCTTGGGTTTGGCTAATTAATATAGGAGATTTATGGAAAGTTTTTTTATGAGAGCTACTCCATTGACTAAGTTAACCTAGAAAAATGTCAAGTTCTTATGGTCAGATTCGTGTAAGGGTAGTTTTGAAAAGTTGAAAGATAAATTAACTTAGGCTCAAGTTTTGATATTGCCCAAGGATAATAATGGTTTTGCAGTATATTGTGATGATTCTCATGTTGGGCTTTGTTATGTATTAATTCAACATGGCAAGGTGGTGGCCTATGCTTCAAGGCAATTGAAAATTCAAGAGAAGAACTACCCTACTAATGATTTAGAGTTATTGGCCGTGGATTTCGCATTTAATATTTGGCATCACTATCTCTATGGGGTTTAGGTTGACATATTTTCTGATCAGGAGATCCTACAGTATGGGTTTACTTAGAAAGAATTGAATCTTAGACAAAGGAAATGGCTTGAGTTACTGAAGGACTATTATATGAGCCTCTATTACCATCCATGTAAATCTAACATAGTTGCTGAGGTAACAAGGTAGGTTATGTATTCTCGATATTGATGAATTATGGGAAAAGATTTTGGACGAAGCTCATCGATCTCATTATTTTATTTGTCCAAGTTCTACAAATATGTATCATTATCTTAGGGATTTCTATTATTGGAATAATATGAAGCGAGATGTGTCTTGTTATGTGGCTAAGTGTATGGTCTATTAATAAGTCAAAGTTGAGCATTTGAGACCATGTGGTTTGTATCAAGAGATAGATTTTCCCGAATGGAAGTGGGAAATGATTATTATGGATTTCATCAAAGGTATTCCCCAATCTCAAAATAAGTGTAATTCTATTTGTGTTAGTGTGGATAGAATGACCAAGTTCGCTCACTTTTTACTGTAAGGACTAGTTATTTGGTGGAGGATTCTTCTATGTTGTATCTTACGAAGATTGTGAATTTGCATAGTGCTCTAGTTTATATCATCTTAGATCATGGTACTCCATTCTTATCTCACTTTTAGAAGTCATTTCAAAAGGGTTTAGGAACTAAGGTGTGCCTTAGCACCGCTTTCCACCCACAGATGAATGGATGAGTGGAGAGGACCATTCATACATTGGAAGATTTGTTGCGTTCTTGTGTGATTGATTATAGTGGTAATTAGAATGACCATCTATCTTTGATTAAGTTTTCCTCTAACATTAGTTACCATTCTAGCATTAGAATGGCAGGCTATGTATGGTAGGTGATGCCGTTCTCCTATTGGGTGGTATGAAGTTTGTAAGGGTAAGTTGTTTGGCCTTGATTTGGTTCACCAAGCCTTGGATAAGGTAAAGTGATTCTTGATAGGTTGAAAGCTGTTCAAAGTTACCAGAAGTCCTATGCGGATGTGAGGCATAGGCATTTGGAGTTTAATGTTGGCAATTGGGTATTCTTGAAGGTATCTCCCATAGATGGAGTGATGCGGTTTGGTAAGAAGAGAAAGCTTAGCCCCTAGTATTTTTGTTCATATTTGATTTTAAAGAGGGTTGGGAAAGTTGCAAATGAGTTTAAGTTGCCCTTTAGTTTGATCTCTATCCATTTGATATTCCATGTGTCCATATTGCAGAAATGTATAGGTGATCCTTCGTTGGTTGTTCCTTTGGAGGACATTCGTATTTAAGACTTTTTTTCCAATAAGGGGGTACAGATTATGATCTTGGATCAATAAGTTTGCCGATTACGAATGAAAGAGGTGGCTTCGGTGAAGGTTCAATGGAGTAACCAAATGTCTGACAAAGCCACTAGGGAAGCTAAAGAGGACATGATGTCCAAGTTTCCACATTTGTTATCTGTTCTAGAAACTCATGCTTGAGGTATCTGTGATCTTCTTATTTTTATTTTATGTCTCTATTCTCTATCTTGGTTAAGGGTTTGTTGATGTATGTTAATATGGTAACTCGTTCTTGTGGTTAACTTACCCTTCATTTGAGGACGAATGATCCAAGTATGGGAGAATTTAAACACCTTGGCTTTGAACCCTCAGAAAATTTTCTAATTTTGAGATTCTGGGCAAGGTACGGTTTAAGCATACCACTCATATTCTAAGGTATGACTAGTACACACCATGATCAGTCTAGGTAATAGCATTATATCCAAGGCATGGTTTGGCCGCTCCCTAGTTGTATGTTAGGGAACCAATCATATATTCCCAAATCATATGATGTTTTAGAGATGATCTTGATTATTTTGACCAAGGTACAACTCCAAGGGTAATTCTCATACCATAGGGTATGACTTGGCCTTGTATGGTCGTATGTTGATCAGTATGAGAGTCCTTGGTGATGTTTAGGGTATGAGTTAGGGTAACACTTATACCCTTGGGTATGGTTCATGTAAGGTGGTCATACACGCCAGGGTTCAAATTTTTAGCTTTTAAGCAAAGGATATTTTAGACATTTCCCAACCCCTAAATCCTTATGACCCACCACTTATAACATTACTTGGACTTTTATTCTTGACTTATACAAGATATAAACACTCCTTAATCATCTCTAAACTTCTCTAACAAGATTAGGGCTAGGGTTCATCAAATAGGCCATCTAGAGACTTGAGGATCAAGTATCGCTCCGTGAATTATCTTATATAAGGCATGTAACTCTTCGGACATTGTTTGGTCAAAAATATCATGTGTTTGAACAATGATTCTTATTCTCAAATGGTGGTTTTGCAATCCAATGTTGAGGGTTTTGATGCAAACCATTAGTATTGTTTACGCTTTGTTTAAATAATGTTTTCAACTATTTTTGGTGATGGTTTGCATATATTGTTGCTTTTTGATTGTGGTTTCATACATGGTTCATGGGTAGCCCTAACCTTAATGGTTTTACCTTGGTTTTGGTCTTGTTAAAGGTGTGCACACAAGGTTTTTGTGAAAATGTCTAAAAGAAATTACTACTCTCGTGTTAATGGTATTTTGAACTAAGGCAATGGATGAATGTGTATGAATGATCTGTTAATGGTATTTTTAATGCCTTGTTGAACATGAAATGGATTAAATGGAAACCTTGGTGGTTTAATTGAAATAGATTTGAGTCCCTAAACCTTGGATTTAAAGAATGTCCTTATTGGATGATGGGTTAGATACCTAAAATCATTTAAATGGTTGATCGATAAGTGTAATAGCATGTGTATACTTGAAAGTAGTTCTAGTATAATGATAACAACAAAGTGCCTTTGGTAATAAATTGACTAAATGGTTGGTTGTGTGTGAATTGTTTTATTTGGTCTTTAAAGCAGGATTTATCAACCAAGCCGTGGAACACGGAGGTACCGGGGGGACCAAAGATGGAAACTCACAATTTTCGATGTGAGGTTTGGTCATAATGGTCGTGCGTGTGATGTCACACTTATATTCTTTGAGATGTACTAGTCATCTCATATTCTCTCTAGCTAATACGACAAACACACATCAGGGCTTTTTCAGCGGGTGGCGCTGACCCTATATAGCCCATAGGTGAATTCTTAACGGTAATATTAGACATCCCATGTTAATGATTTTAAAGTTTACCCATGTTAATGATTTTAAAGTTTATGCTAATCTTATTTCCTATCCCAGCATGGTATATATATGTATTACATTAGTTGAATGGTCTTGAAATGTTAGCATTATTTTATGTTTACCCTTGAGTTACATGTTAGCACTCCAACTGCTAATCGTATTCGACTTTGTATCCCCACGAAATGCAGGTGTTGGTCATACTACACCTCCTACTCAGTGATTGGACTCAGGAGTAGCTTATGGTGACTTGAAGTGGTGAGCTTCCATACTTCAGAAGACTCTATTTCTTACTTTGAGTTTCTCCTCTTTTTTCATTAGCTTAGATTTGAATATTTGTGTTGTCTATGGTTGGGGGCATGTACTGACCGGATATTTGTTGGATTCTCTTCTAGAGGCTTTAAATGGACAAACTGTGGACTTAGGTATGTTGTGCAATGAAAAGGGATTTGGTTATGATTTGTTTAACATTTTATTTAGGAATAGTTTGGCTTGCTTGGGTTGGTCATGGTCATTGACCTCTCCCAAGGTCCTTGGGTTGTATATTTCCCTATCTTACTATAAGTTCAGAGTTCATCCGCTATCGAGTATATATTGGTAGTTTGTTTTGGGTTACAAGGCGATCTCTGGTCGTTGGGTTTGAGATGCCCATTAACACAAGGCCCTAGTTTTGGTCATGTTAAGTTTCTATCAGAGCCTAGGTTCATGGTCAGTTGGGTGTCTATCAATCCATGTTTAGTAGAGTTTCTTTTATGGGTGTATAGCGCGCCACACTTATAAGAGAGGGGGTATAAGGAATTTAGGAATGTTTTATTTTCTTGTTGTCTTTTTCTGAGCTATAGAGTGTAAGGTTTGGGATTTTTCTGACTTCCATTTGCACTTCCTTTAGATTATGCCTGCAAAAAGATCTAAAGTTCCTGCAAACTCTTCCATCTCGATAGGGGACTATGATAAAGGGACATACTCTACTTATGGATTCTAGACCAAATCTTCGGGTCTAGTTCCTGATTGTCTTAGAGTTCCACCATTTCCCTCTAGTCTTCCTCCTAAGTAACCTTAAGGGGATACTACCAATGCAGAGTTCTGTTATTCCATTACTCTGTTGACACAGTTGGTGGCTTTGCAGCTTGAACGAGGTGCTCCTATTTCTCCATCTTCTGAGGTAACAAGGGTTGGCCAGTTCATGTGGTTACATCCTCCTATATTTATCGATACCGAAGTTAAGAAAGATCTTTAAATTTTTATTGATGAAATATATAAGATCTTCCAGATTATGCATTCTTTGAAGGTTGTAGGTGTTACGTTTCCTTCCTGCTAATTGAAAGATGTCGTGTACCAATGTGACTAAGAGTAAGAACAGTGAAGAGGTGAGGATGCTAGTGCTGGCGTGTAAGAGGATTTCTCTAGTTCCTTCTTGGACCTCTTCTTTCCTCAAGAGTTAAGGAAAGCAAAAGCGGAAGATCTTGTTAATATAAAGAAAGTTAGAATGTCTATTAAGGAGTATGCCTTGAAATTTCATTAGTTGTCTAGGTATGATCCTGAGATGGTTTCTAGAAAATGGACTAGAATGCATAAGTTTGCTTTAGGATTAACCCATAAGTTGGTTCATGAGAGCAAGACAACTTTGTTGATCAAAGACATGGACATCTCTTAATTGGTAATGTATATGTAACAAGTGGAGGAAGAAAAAATGAGGCAGGTTGAGTTTAGTGAAAGGCAGGGGAAAAAATTTAAGCCTTCAGAGCAAAGTAGTAGAGATGGTGGTAAGTAGCTAAGGAAGAAGTGGGAGAGTTCAGGTTCTTTCTACTCAGCTAGTGCTTATTACCCAAAGCTGTTGGGTGATCATCGATCGTAGTTTGACGATGGATTTTGGGGATAGAGTGCCTAATATCAAACTAGTGGGGCTCAGTTGGCTCCACCCCAACCTTCTTATAGATTTTGTGGAAAGTTGTATCATGGATTCTATGCGGAAGGGAAGAACAACTATTTTTCTTGTGGTCATACTGGTCATACTATTCTGCTAGGATGGCTTTTGGGGCTAACAGGGTCCTTATTGGCTCTTAATCTGCTCCTACACTGAAGTTTGCTACTTCTACTTCTATTTCTGGTACCGACATTGGCTGTAATCGATTATATGCTCTTGTACCTCGCTAATATTTTAAGGCATATCCCGATTTCGTCATAGGTACAGAGAAAATTTTCTCCCGTAATGTGTATTATTTACTTGATCCAGGGTCCACCTTGTCTTATGTGACTCCATTTAGGGCTATTCATTTCGATTTTTGTCCTGTGTATCTATCATTTCCTTTTTCTGTTTCTACTTAGTATGAGACTCTGTGGTTTTTAAAAGAGTCTATGGGGGGGGGGGGGGGGGGGTTTTTGTTGGTAGTAGAAAAACTCTGATAGACTTGATAGAGATGGACATGATCGATTTTGATATTATTCTTGGGGTGGATTGGTTGCACTCGTGCTATGCTTCCTTAGATTGTAGGACCCATAGGATCACATTTAAATTCCCTAATGAGCCAGAAATCTTATGGGAAGGGGATTCTTTAGTTCCTAAGGGGAGGTTCATCTTATATCTTAGAGCCTAAAAGTAAAGGGTGTTTGTATCATTTGGTCCGAATTAAAGATTCTAACTCGGAAGGTCCTTCTCTAGAATTTGTTCCCGTGGTTAATGAGTTTCCCGAGGTCTTTCCTGATGAACTTTTCGGTACTTTTCTGATAAGTATATTGATTTTAAGATTGAACTTATTTTGGACTCTCATCCAATTTCTATCCCTCTCTATAGAATGACTCCAACAAAATTAAAAGATCTTAAGGAGAGATTGAAGGATCTCTTATATAACGGTTTTATCCATCCTAGTGCGTCTTCTTAGGGTGATCCGGTGTTGTTTGTGTGCAAGAAGGATGGTTGTCTTTTGATGTGCATTGATATCGTCAGTTGAACAAGGTGACCATAAAAATAAGTATCCTCTTCCTAGAATCTATTTGTTTGATCAGCTTCAAGTTGTGAAGTGTTTCCCTTAGATTGATCTTAGGTCGAATTATCATTAGCTTAAGATTAGGGAAGTGGATATGGCTAAGACTACCTTCAAGACCCGGTATGGTCACTTTGAATTCCTAGTTATGTCTTTTGGGTTGAACAATGCCCCAGCAACATTCATGGATTTGATAAATATGGTCTTTCATCCATTCCTGGACTTGTTTTTCGTTGTCTTCATTGATGACATTATGGTCTACTCAAAGAGTTACATGGATCATGTAGGTCACCTTCGTGCTATGTTGGAAACCTTGAAGGACCATCGTTTGTATACCAAGTTCTCTAAGTGTTAGTTTTGGTTGAAGGCTGTGACTTTTCTTGGTCATGTTATCTCTAGTGAAGGGATAATGTTGGATTCATAAAAGGTTGCAGCAGTTAAGAAGTGGACTAGACCCATGACTCCAACTGATTTCAGAGTTCTTAGGTCTAGCTGATTACTATAAGAGATTTGTGGAAAGTTTTTGAATGATAGCTACTGTATTGTAATGTAGGTTCGATAAAAGGTATGATATCATTTGGGTACAAAGTGACCAAAACCTCCTTGAACATCTACATCACACTATTTAACCTAACTTTTGACCACGGACCACTTCATTTTTTTTTCAAAATTCACACATACCTAGTTTGTCTACCTTGATTTACCTAATTTTTAAAGACATTTTATTTTTGTCTATTTCTTTTTGCAATCCATGATATTCCTTCTTTTGATGATTCCTTTATTTTTTACTTTCTCTCTTTACTTAGTTTTGTTGGCATCGACTTACAATATCATGGCCCAAGGTCACTTATTCCAAAACTTACCACCCCTAACTTAGGCATTTGGCCTCAAGTTTCATTTTCAAAGCTCAAGGAGGGTAGGGCTCAAAAGAGGGATAAACTTTAAATAGTTTAAGGCTTGAAATGTCGTTGCCAAAGAAAGGTTTGAAGGTTCAAAATGGGTAACTAAGGATACTATTCTATGTATGGGTAGACTATTTAGGCTAAAGAGGGTTCCTATGTTCACAAAGAAGGCCTAAGATCATTTCACGAACCAAATATAATCACAATTAGCCTTGAGTGACTAACGGGGCAAGTTTTAGATAATACAAGTATGCCTGAGAGTTAGACAATTTTGCTCACCACACATGGCATGCAACCTTTTCAAGGAGGTTCAAATGCATTTCCTGCCAAGGACAAAAGTAAGTATTGTCCATATTCTACAAACTATAGACTTCGGAGTCACAAAAGAGGTAAATTATTGTTACAATATTGTTCACATCCATGCCCTTACTTTTCAAAAATTTATGGACGGAGGGGGTGTTTTCTTCAAATTTATACGACACAAAATTTTCTTTTGATGGTACCAATCTAAGACATTGTCTCATATTTTTTCTCTAATATGGGCAAACCATATTGATACTCAGACATCACCGTAGGTATAAGGGCAACCCAAAACTCCAATGCTATGGGTACTTAGATTTCTCCTTCATCTATGGCCAAAAACCCAATCATGATGAATTTTCCTTAACAATATCATCACTAAATCAATCATAGGTAAAGTCTCATTCAAGATCAATCGTGAGAAACACACCAATCTCTATTCTTTGGGGTGAGATTTTTAGATTACAATGCCCAAACACAAATGTAACTCCACCCATAACTTAAAGAGTTGAAGTGCCCTCAATGCAGTATGTATTAGAAATACAAGGGTTAAAAAGGATTCCCTTATGCATCAATATCAATTATATATACATATATATATATAAAGAGAAACTATCACAATTGCGATATGATGTAATGCGATCGAACTCCTCAGACCACAATTGTTGTAATCGAGGCTAATTTGTCCAAATTTTTGCTCTATGTTGTCTATACAACTCCTACTTTCCAACCATGTTTTCCCTTTCTGTTTTTGGACTTCCAACTTATTTCAAAACACCTCCAAGACATCAGAAATGCAATATGTGTGTAAAGGATGGGTTGCCTCCAATCAAGCTCCTAATTTAACATCATGATACGACTCTTCCTTTTCATATGTAAGATCTTTGAAACGTACCTACATCATTTTGTCCACACTGGGACCTCCCATATTGTATTGTTTCACCCATTGGCCATTTACTAGAAACCTCTTTTTCTTAAGATCTTCTAATTCGATGGAATCACTAGGGTAAACACTTGAAATCACAAAGTGGCCATTTACTAGAAACCTCTTTTTCTTAAGATCTTCTAATTCGATGGAATAACTAGGGTAAACACTTGAAAACACTTGGTTACCAAAGAAGCTCACTAAAGGGCCAATAAAATCATTCCCTCACACATCAAAGAGTTCAACTTCAAGATTAAGTTTAAGGGGCATTTCAAGATTCGTTTAATCCCAAAAAATTTTTTACATGAAACAAGAATCACTTCTTTTGATGATAGGTAAGCCCCTCAGGGAGTACCCAACTCACCACATAATTAGCATAGTCGGCATACCATGATGCGACTTTTCTTGAGATTGGCATGACTAAATCATTTGGAAAAGCATCATCAATATCAATATCCCCATGCTTTTCATGATTACTCTCAAGACGTGAAAGATAGTTGGCCAGTTGGTTTTCGCAACCATTTCGATCCTTTACCTTAAAATAAAATTCTTGCAAAAGAAAGATTCATCAAATTAGGCGAGGATTAGCTTTCTTTTTTGCCATAAGGTATTTAAGGGCAGCATGATATATGTTCACCCCTAATTTCTTTCCTAATAAGTACGCACAAAATTTCTCAAATGCATACACAACCGCATACAATTCTTGCTTAGTAACGGTGTAGTCACATTAAGCATCATTCAAGGTCTTTCTCGTATAATAGATAGGATGAAATAGATTTTCCTTACATTGACCCAATACTTCTACTATTATTTTTCTTGCATCACAAATAACCTCAAATGGGGATAACCAATCTGGAGCCACAATAATGAGAGTTGATATAGGCAACTCCTTGAGACAATTAAAAGACTTCAAGCATGCATCATCAAAATTAATTTTTTCCTCCTTTTCAATGATCTTGCACATTGGATGAGATAAATTAGAAAAATCCTAAATAAATCACCAATAAAACTAGCATGTCCAAGAAAATTTCGATCAGCCTTTACAAAAGTTGGAAAGGGGGGTTAACTTATCAATTACCTCAACCTTAGGTTGATCAACTTGTATACCCTTCCTTGAGATTATGTGGCCTATAAAGAATAAGTATCCTCTTTCTAGGATAGATTATTTGTTTTATCATCTTATGGGTGCAAAGTATTTCTCTAAGATAGATCATAGGTCAGGATATTATCAGCTTAAGATTAGGGAAGTGGATATCCCTAAGACTGCCTTCCAAACTCGGTATTGTCACTATGAGTTCCTAGTTATGTCTTTTGGGTTGACCAATGCCCAGATAATATATAAGGATTTTATGAATAGGGTCTTTCATCTATTCTTGGACTTATTTATCACTGTCTTCATTCTTGATATCTTGGTCTACTCTAAGAGTGAGGTGGATCATATTGATCACCTTTATACTTTGTTATAAATCTTGAAGAACAATCGTTTGTATGCCAAGTTCACTAAGTGTGATTTTTGGTTGAAGGCTTTGACTTTTCTTGGTCATATTATCTCTAAGAAGGGATTATAGTAGATCCACAAATGGTTGTGGCAGTTAAGAAGTATCCCATATCTATGAATCCAATCGATATTTGGAGATTCTTGAGTCTAGCCGATTACTATAGGACATTTGTAGAAAGTTTTTCGATGATAGCTGCTCCATCATCTAAGTTAACCTATAAAAAGGTCAAGTTCTTATAGTTGGATGCGTGTGAAGGTATTTTAGAGAAGTTGAATTATAAATTGACTTTGGCTCTAGTTTTGACCTTGCTCGAGGGTAATGATGGTTTTATTGTGTATTGTGATACTTCTTGTATTGGGCTTGGTTGTGTATTGATGCAACATGGTAATGTGGTGGCCTATGCTTCTAGGCAATTGAAAATTCATAAGAAGAACTACCCTACTCAGGATTTAGTGTTATTGGTCATGGTTTTTCCTTTTATGATTTCATGTCACTACCTCTATAGGGTTTATGTTAATATATTTTCTTATCATAAGTGCCTACAATATATAATTACTCAGAAGGAGTTAAATTTCATTCAAAAGAGATGGCTTGAGTTACTAAAGGACTATGATTTGAGCCTTTATTACCATCTAGGTAAATCTAACATAGTTTCTAATGCTCTTAACAGGTTATCCATGGGGAGTTTAGCTTATGTGGATGAGGATAAGTGAGAATTAGAGAAGGACATCCACCGTTTGGCTATTCTTTGAGTTTTTGTCACAGACTCGGAGGATGGTGGTATATGTTTGTATATGGTATCATAGTTATCTCTTGTTTTAGAGATAAAGGAAAAGGAAATGTTAGATCCTGATTTGACGAAGATTAAGAGTAATGTGGCTCAATAAAAGGTTGTTCATTTTCTGATTAGTGGTGATAGTATCTTGAGGTACCAAGGAAGGTTATGTATTCCCGATGTTGATGGATTAATTGAAATGAATTTGGAAAAAGCTCATAGATCTCATTGTGATATTCATCCTAGTTCTAAGAAGATGTATCATGATATTAAGGAGTTCTATTATTCAAATTATATGAAGCAAGATGTGGCTAGTTATATGGCTACGTGTATGGTGCGTCAACAAGTGTATATTATGCACTCGAGACCCAATGGTTTGTATTAAGAGATAGAGTTGCCTGAATGAGACTAGGAAGTGATTAGTATGGATTTCATTATTGATCTTTCCCGATGTTGAAATCAAAGTGATTCTATTTAGGTCACTATGGATAAAATGATTGAGTCCACTCACCTTTTATCGATAAGAAGTATTTATTAAGTGGAGGATTATGCTAAGTTATATCTTACAAAGATTGTGAAATTGCATGGTACTCTAGTTTCTATTATCTCGAATCGTGGTACTACATTGTCATGACATTTTCTGAAGTCATTTTAGAGAGGGTTGGGAACTAAGGTGTGACTTAGTACCACTTTCTACCCAAAAATGGATGGACTAGTGGAAAGCACCATTCAGACATTGAAATATATGTTGCATACTTGTGTGATCGATTGTGGTGGTAATTAGTATGAGTATTTTCCTTTGATTTAATTCTCTGATAATAATAAATACCATTCTAGCATTTTCATGGCTTTTTTTGAGGTGTTGTATGGTAAGAGATGTCATTCTCCTATCAGGTGGTACGAAGTAGGTGAGGGTTATTTGTTTGGCCCTGAATTGGTCCACCAAGCCTTGGGAAAGGTAAAGGTGATTCGTGATAGGTTGAAAGCCGCTCAAACTAGCAAAAAATCCTATATGGATGTGAGGCATAGGTATTTGGAGTTTAATGGTAGCGATTGGGTTTTCTTAAAGGAATCTGCCATAAAGGGAGTGATGCAGTTTGGCAAGAAGGGAAGCTTATTCCCTAGTATCTTGGTCCATATTTGATTTTAAAGAGGGTTGGTAATATTGCCTATGATTTGGGGTGGCCCACAAGTTTAAGCACCATCCATCTGGTATTCTATGTGTCCATTTTGCAGAAATGTATAGTTGATCCTTCGTTGGTTGTTTTCTTAGAGAACCTTGTATTTTAAACTCTTTATCCTTTGAAGAGGTCCTAGTGAAGATCTTGGATCGACAAGTTCGCTGGTTGTGAATAAAAGAGGTTGCTTCAATGAAGGTTCTATGGAGTAACCAAAAGTCTGATGACCCCTAAACCCATATGACCCATGACTTATAACATTATTTGGTCTTTTATTCTTGACTTAGACAAGATTTAAACACTCCTGAATCTTCTCTAAACTTCTCTAACATGATTGGGGCTAGGGTTCATTAAAGAGGCCATCTAGAGACTTGAGGACCAAGAATCTCTCTGTTAGTCATCTTGTATAAGGCATGTAAATTTTTCCTCGTTGTTAGTTCTAAAATATCATGTGTTTGAACGTTGATTTTTATTCTCAAATGGTGGTTTTGAAATTTGATGTTGAGCATTTTGATGCATTTTGTTGAGTATTGTTTACTCAAGATTTAAATAATGTTTTCACATGTTTTTAGTGATGGTTTCCATAATTGGGTGCTTTTTGATTTTGGTGTAATACATGGGTCATGGGTAGCCCTAACCATAATGGTTTTACCTTGGTTTTGGTCTTACAAAGGTTTGCCACAAGGTGTTTGTGAAAATGTCAATAATAAATTTTTAGTAACATATTGATGGTGTTTTGAACAAAGGTAATGGATTAATATGTATGAATGACTTGCAAATGGTATTGTAAAGGGATTGTTGGCTATGATATGGTTTAAATAGAAACCATGCTGGTTTAATTAATTAAAATAGGTTCGAGTCCCTAAACCTTAGAATTAAGGAGTATCCTTGATTCTTCTGACTTTCATTTGCTCATCTTTTTATCATGCCTCCAAGATGTAAATTTTCTACAAAACCATCAGTTGCAACTGGGGATAATGTTGATGGGACATGCTCTACTTATGGAGTCTATACCTGGTATAGGAGTTCTATTCCTAATTTTCCTAGAGTGCCACTGATTCTATCTAGTCCTCCTCTTCAGTCTCCCTAAGGGGATGCTACCAATGTTTAGTTCCTTTGTTCCATTACTCTGTTGACACTGCGGGTGGCTTTACAACTTGAGCGTGGTGCTCCGGTCGCTCCAATTTCTGAGGCCGTATGGGTTGGATAGGTCATGAGGTTGCATCCTCTTATGTTTACTGGTACTAAGGTTGAGGAGGATCATCAAAGTTTCATTGATGAAATAGAGAATATCTTCTAGATTATACATGATTTGGAGGTTGAATGTGTTGAGTTTGCTTTCTACCAACTAAAATATATGGCATACTAATGGTACAAAGAGTGGGAACAGTTAAGAGATAGAGATATTGGTGCTGCCATGTAGGAGGATTTCAATAGGGCCTTATTGGATAGCTTCTTTCTGCAAGAGTTGAGGGAGGAAAAAGCTAAAGAGTTTAAGAATTTGAAGTAAGGTAGGATGTCTGCTAAAGAGTATTCCTTGAAATTTCATCAGTTGTATAGGTATGCTCCTGAGATGGTTTTTAGCATGAGGGCTAGAATGCATAAATTTGCTTTGAGATTATCCCATGAATTGGACCTTAAAAGAAAGGCAGCTTTGTTGGTAAAATAAATGGTCTGGTTGAGTTTAGTTAAAGACAACAAAAAAAATTTAGGCCTTCTGAGTAAAGTAGTAGAGATGGTGGTCATGGCCAAGGAAGAAGTGAGGGATTTTGGGTTCATTCTTATCATCTAGTGATCCTTACCTAAAGCTATCGAGTGATCATTGTACTCAGTTTGATGGTGTATTCTGGGCATAGGGTGCCTAATCTCAAGCTAGTAGCGCTCAGTCGACTCTATCCCGCCCTCCTTGTAGATTTTGTGGAAGGTTTCACCATGGATTTTATGCGAAATCAAAGGACATGTATTTTTCTTGTAGTCAAAGTGGTCACATGCAGCGTGATTGTCATGTGAGGATGGCTTCCGGGGCTAACAGGGTCCTCATTAGCTTTTCATCTGCTCCTACACCAAATGGTTCTGTTTCTGCTTCTGATTCTAGTACTGGCACTGGCCATAAATGATTATATTCTCTTGCATATAGCCAAGATTCAGAGGCATCTCTCGATGTTGTTATGGGTAGGTTAAAACTTTTCTCCCATGATATGTATTGTTTACTTGATCTATTGTCCACTCTGTCCTTATGACCCCATTTATCGTAGTTTATTTTGGTTTTGTTTTAGAATGTCTATTGGTTTCTTTTTTATTTTACGCCGATAGAAGACTTTTTAGTTGTTAAAAGAGTCTATAAGGGGTGTGGTAGCTGTTAGTAGTAAAGAAACTCTGCAAGATTTGTTAGAGTTGGACATGATCGATTTTTATGTTATATGGGGATGGATTGGTTGCACTCGTTCTATGATTCCTTAGATTGTTAGACCCGTAGGGTCACATTTAAATTCCTTAATGAGCCAGTTATTATATGGGAATGGGGTTTTTGTAGTGCCTAAGGAGAGGTTCATCTTATAACTTAGAACCTATAAGTTGATTTCTAAAGGGTGTTTGTATCATTTGGTTTGAGTTAAAGATTCTAACTCGAAAGGTCCTTTGCTAGAATCTATTCCCGTGTTTAATGAGTTTCCTAAGGTCTTTCTAGATGACCTTCTTGGTATTTCTCCTGATAGAAAAATTGATTTTGGGATTGATCTTATTCTGGAACCTCATCCAATTTTTATCCCTGCCTATAGAATGGCTCCGGTGGAATTGAAGTTGCTTAAGGAGCAATTGATGGATCTCTTAGATAAAGGTTTTATCCATTCTAGTGTGTCTTAATAGGGTGCTCCGATGTTTCTTGTGTGTAAGAAGAATGGTTTCCTTTAGATGTGCATTGATTATCATCAGTTGAAAAAGGTGACCATAAAGAATAAGTATCCTCTTCCTAGGATCGATGATTTTTTTATCAACTTTAGAGCCTGAAGTGTTTCTCTAAGATTGATCTTGGGTCAAGTTATCATCAGATTAATATTAGGGAAGTGGATATCCCTAAGACAGTTATCAGGACCTGATATGGTCACTATGAGTTCCATGTTATATCTTTTTGATTGACCAATGCCCCAAATAAATTCATGGATTTGATGAATAGAGTCTTCTGTCTGTTCCTAGACTTTTTCACCATTCTCTTCATTGATGACATCTTGGTTTACTCTAAGCGTGAGATGGATACTATTGATCACCTTCATTCTATGTTGCAAACCTTGAAGGATTATTGTTTGTATGCCGAGTTCTCTAAGAGTGAGTTTTGGTTGAAGGATGTGACTTTTTATCTATAGTAAAGGGATCATGGTGGATCCACAAAAGGTTGCATAGGTTAAGAAGTTGCCTAGACCTGAGAGTCCAACTGATACTCAATGCTTCTTGGGTTTAGATGGTTACTATAGGAGATTTGAGGAAAGTTTTTTGATGATAGAAGCTCCATCGACTAAATTGACCCAGAACAAGGTCAAGTTGTTATGGTTGGATATGTGTTAGGGTAGTTTTGAGAAGTTGAAAGATAAATAGTATTCGACTCTAGTTTTTATATTTCCTGAGGGTTATGATGGTTTTGCTGTGTATTATGATACTTGTCGTATTGGGATTGATTATGTATTGATGAAACATTGTAAGGTGGTGACCTATGTTTCTAGGCAATTGAAAATTCATGAGAAGAACTACCCTACTCGTGATTTGGAGTTATTGGCCATGGTTTTTGCGTTGAAGATTTGGCGTCACTACCTCTATGGGGTTTATGTTGACATATTTTCTAATCATAAGAGCCTACAGCATGTGCTTACTCAAAAGGTTTTGATTCTCAGACAAAGGAGATGACTTAAGTTACTAAAGGACTATGATATTAACCACCATTACCATCCATGTAAAGCTAACGTAGTTGCTGATGTGCTTAGCAGGTTATCAATTGATGACGAGGATAAGCGAGAATTAGTGAAGGACATCCACCATTTGGCTAATCTTGGAGTTTATCTCATAGACTCTGAGGATGGTGGTGTATTTTTGCATCCGGTATTGCAGTCGCTCTTATTGTAAAGATAAAGGAAAAGCACAAGTTGGATCCTAATTTGACGAAGATTAAGAGTAATGGGTCAATAAATGGTTGTTGATTTTAAGATTGGTGGAGATGATATCTTGAGGTACCAAGGTAGGTTATGAGTTACTGATGTCAATAGATTGAAGAAAAGGATTTTAACCGAAGCCCATGGATCTCGTTATGATATTCGTCTCGATTCTACAAAGATGTATCATGATTTTAGGGAGTTCAATTGGTGGAACAATATGTAGCTAGATTTGGAAACTTATGTGGCTAAGTTTACGGTGTGTCAACAAGTGAAAGTTGAGCAAGTATCTGCATTTGTTATTCATTGTGGAAACTCATGCTTAAGATATGTACGATGTTCTTATTTTTGTTATATATCTCTGTTTTCTATCTTGACTAAGGGTTAGTTGAAATGTGTTAATGTGGTAACTCATGATTGTGCTTGCCTTACCGATCATCCAAGGAGGAATGATCCAAGTAGAGGGGAATTGAAACACCTAGGCTTTGAACCCATAGAAAATTTCTTAAGTTTGAGATTCTGGGAAAGATATGGTTTAAGCATACCACTCGTATGCTAGGATACGACTAGAACCCACCCTCTCTTATGATGGTCAGTCTAGGTTGATAAAATTCTACCTAAGGTACGATTTGGCCTCTCCCTAGTTGTATGTTAGGGTAACGGTCATGTTGACAACTCGTATGATGTTTTGAGGATGATCTTGATGATTTTTACCAAGGTACGACTCCAAGGGTACTTCTCATACCTTAGGGTATGGCTTGGCCCTGTATGGTCGTATGTTGGTCAGTATGGGGGTCCTTAGTGAGGTTTTGGGTATAAATTAGGGTACTGCTTTTACCCTAGTGTACGGTTCAGGGTGGTCCTACCCTCGTAGGTTCAAATTTTTTGCTTTTAAGTTGAGGACATTTTAGATATTTCCCACCCCTAAACCCATATAACCTACTACATATAACATTATTTGGCCTTTCATACTTGTCATAGACAAGGTCTAAACACTCCTGAATCCTCTCTAAACTTCTCTAATAAAATTAGGGCTAGGGTTCATCAAAGAGTCTATCTAGAGACTGGAGGACTAATAATTTCTCCGCCAATCATCTTTTATAAGGCATATAACTATTCCCTCATTGTTATTTCAAAAATATAATGTGTTTGAAAATTGATTTTAATTCTCAAATGGTAGTTTTGAAATCCAATGTTGAGGGTTTTGATGCATATTGTTGAGTATTGTTTACTCTTAATTTAAATAATGTTTTCCTATGTTTTGCATAATAGTTTGCATATGTGGGTGCTTGTTGATTGTGTTTTAATACATGGGTTATAGGTAACCCTAACCTTCATGGTTTTACATTGGTTTTGGTCTTGTTAAAGGTGTGCCCACAAGGTGTTTGTGAAAATGTCTAAAAGAAATTACTACTCAGATATTAATAGTGTTTTGAACAAAGAAAATGGCTTAATGAGTATGAATGATTTGCAAATGATATTGTAAAGGCCTTATTGGCCATCAAATGGTTTTGACGGAAACCTTTGTGGTTTAATTGAATAAAATGGTTTTGAGTCCCTAAACATTGGTATTAATGAATGTCCTTATTGGAAGATGGGTTAGTTCTCCAAAATATTATAAATGGTTGATTGATAAGGGTAATGGCATGTGTATACTTGCAAGTAATGTTGGTATGGTGATACCAATGAAGTTCATTTGGTAAGAAATTGAATAAATGGTTGTTTGTGTATGAATACTTTTCATTTGGATTTTAAATCGAGATGTATTAGAAAAGTCATGGAAGGTGGAGGTCCCAAGATGGACCCAAATACAAACTCACGATTATCGGTGTGAGGTTTGGTCATGATGTCCATGTTCATGATGTCACACTTAAATTCATGGAGATGTACTAGTCATCTCATATTCTCTCTAGCTCATGCGACAAACACGCATCGGGGTCGTTTTAGCAGGTGGCCCTGACCCCATATAACCCTTGGGTGAATTCTAAATGACAAGGCTATACATCCTAGGTTAATGATTTCAAAGTTCATGCTAATCTTGTTCATATATCGGCCTGGTATGTATGTATATATATATGTATTGCATTGGTTGAATGGTCTTGAACTATTTGTATAATTTTATCTTTACCCTTGAATTACGTGCTAGCCCTCCAAACGCTAACCGTCTTTGATAATTTATCCCCACATAATGTAGGTGTTGGTCATACCATACCTCATACTCGGTGATTGGACTCGGGAATAGCTTATGGTGACTTGAAGCGGTGAGCTTTCATACTTTAGAAGTCTCCATTTCTTCCTTTGAGTTTCTCTTGTGTCTTAATTAGCTTAGACTTGAATTTCGGTTTTATCTATGGTCGGGGGCATGTCCCGACCAGATATTTCTTGGATTCTCTTTTGGAGGATTTGTATGGACAAACTGTGAACTTGGGTATGTTGTGCTAGTGAAAGGGATTTTGTTGTTATGATGTGTTTGTTAGATTGTTTGGGGATGGTTTGACTTGTTTGGTTTGTTCATGGTCATACACCTATCCCAAAGTCCTTGGGTTGTATATTGTTCTATCTTACTATAAGTTTGGTGATCTTCTTACATTGGCTATATGTTAGTTGTTTAGTTTGGCTTGCGGGGTGATCTCAGGTCCTTGTTGGGATTGAGATGCCCATTACGATAAGACCATGGTTTGGGTTGTGTTCGCCCATGACCTAGCAAATTCTCAATATACCCTTATTTCTTAGATAATAAAAAGGGAATAAGCTATATCTAACTTTTGTACACTAATACCTTGTCATCCATATCCCTCTTTAAGGGATGGTGTAGGATCCAAAAGTATACTCATATTCTTTTTTCAAAGATGATGTGAGATTTTGGAAATTTGGGGTTTTCACCTACAAATCCATTTTGGGAATTTAAGGTTTTCACCCACAAATCTCAACTTAACCAAGAAAGCATTAGTGAAACCCATCATTAATAACTAAGAATCTACACATAAAAATCACAACACACATATATTTGCACCCTATTTCAACATATATCCCCCGATAAATATTTACCTACTCACGAAATTAAAGAAAAGGTATATACAAAAAAGATCATTCAACATGGAAAGTGAAAGTAATAGTAATCCAATATCCAACTTCAATTACAACTAAAACTATATGAGAAATTATCCATAATAAATTTCCCCAATTTGGCAGGGTTTCCAATTATTCAAAGTTCGATTCTAGTTGGGAAGATGCCAAAAAATGAAAGGGTTTTTTCTTTATAAGGGATTTAGGGTTGGTTCTATGAAATTACAATTCTGTCTCTTGGCATAAACCCATGCTGTCGCGATCACCCCATATTTATCACGATTGCAACTCACGTAATCACGGTGAGTCCTTCACGATCACTGGCTCTGCTTGATTATATTCTTTTTTATCTCACCAAGATTTTGAGGTATTTCTCAATGTTGTAATGGGAACATTAAAACTTTTCTCCTTTGATGTGTATTATTTACTTGATCTAAGGTCCACGCTATCCTATGTGACCCCATTTGTGGTAGTTCATTACATTTTTTTCTTGATTATCCGTCGGTTCCTTTTTTGCTTCAACCCTGATAGGAGACTCTGTGGTTGTTAAAAGAGTCTATTGATGGTATGGTAGCTATCGGTATTAAAAAAACTCTACTAGACTAGATAGAGTTGGACATGATCGATTTTGATGTTATTATGGGGTTGGATTTGTTGCACTCGTTCTATTCTTTCTTAAGTTGTTGGACCCATAGGTTCACATTTTAATTCCCTAATGAACCGGTCATTGTATGGGAACGGGGGTTCTTTAGTGCCTAGGGGGAGGTTAATATTATATCTGAGAGACCAAAAGTTGATTTCTAAAGGGTGTTTGTACCATTTTGTTCGAGTTAAAGATTCTAACTCAGAAGGTCCTTCTCTAGAATTTGTTCCCATGGTTAAAGAGTTTACCAAGATCTCTCCTGATGACCTTCCTGTTATTTCTCTTGATAGAAAAATTGATTTGGGATTGATCTTGTTACGGACAATTATCCAATTTCTATCCTTTCCTATAGAATGGCTCCAGCAAAATTAAAGGAGCATAAGGAGAAATTAAAGGATCTCTAAGATAAAGGTTTTATCTATCCTAGTGTGTCTTCTTAGGGTACTCCAGTGTTTCTTGTGTGTAAGAAAGATGGTTTTCTTTAAATGTTCTTTGATTATTGTCAGTTGAACAAAGTGACCATAAAGAATAAGTATCCTCTTCCTAGAATTGATGATTTATTTGATCAGCTTCAGGGTGTGAAGTGTTTTTTTAAGATTAATATTAGGTTAAGTTATCATCAGATTAATATTAAGGAAGAGGATATCCCTAAGACTGTCATCAAGACCCGTTATGGTCACTATGAGTTACTAGTTATGTCTTTTGGGTTAACCAATGCCTCGACAACTTTCATGGATTTGATGAATAGAGTCTTCTTTCCATTCCTGGACTTGTTTTCTATTATTTTTATTGATGACATCTTGGTATACTCTAAGATTGAGGTGGATATTATCGATCACCTTTGTGTTGTATTGAAAACCTTGTAGGACCATCATTTATATGCCAAGTTTTCTAAGCGTGAGTTTTGGTTGACAGATGTGAATTTTTTTGGTCATGTTATCTATAGTGAAGGGATCAAGGTTGATCCATAAAAGGTTACGGTGGTTAAGAAGTGGCCTAGACCTGCGACTCCAATCGATATTCAATGCTTCTTAGGTCTATCTAGTTACTAAAGTAGATTTGGGGAAAGTTTTACTACGATAGCAGCTCCATCGACTAAGTTGACCTAGAAGAAGGTCAAGTTATTAAGGTCGAACATGTGTTACTGTAGTTTTGAGAAGTTGAAAGATAAATTGACTTCGGCTCTAGTTTTAACCTTTCTCGAGGGTAATATAGCTTTATAGTGTGTTGTGATGCTTCTCGTATTAGGGTTGATTATGTATTGATGCAGCATGGAAAGGTAGTGGCCTATGCTTCTAGGCATTTGAAAATTCATGATAAGAACTACCCTACTCAAGATTTGGAGTTATTGGCCGTGGTTTTTGCATTGAATATTCGGCGTCACTACCTCTATTGGGTTCATGTTGACATATTTTATAATCATAAGAGCCTCCAGTATGGGTTTACTCAAAAGGTGTTGAATCTCAAACAAAGGTGATGGCCTGAGTTACTGAAAGACTATAATATGAGCCTCCATTATCATCCAGGTAAAGCTAATGTAGTTATTGATACACTTAGCAGGTTATCCATTAATATTTTAGCATATGTGGATGAGGATAAGTGAGAATTGGTAAAGTACATCCACATTTGGCTAATCTTAGAGTTTCTGTCACGAACTCAAAGGATGGTGGTGTGTTTATGCATCTGATATCACAGTCGTCTCTTGTTGTAGAGATAAAGGAAAAGCATAAGTTGGATCTTAATTTTACAAAGATTAATAGTAATATGGGTCAACAAATGGTTGTTGCTTTTGTGATTGGTGGTGATGATATCTTGATGTTCCATGGTAGGTTATGTGTTCCTAATGTCGATGGATTGAGGAAAAGAATTTTGGCCAAAGCTTATGGATTTCGTTATGCTATTCATCATGGTTCTATGAAGATATATCATGATCTTAAGGAGTTCAATTAGTGGAGTAATGTGAATCTAGATTTGTCTAGTTAAGTGACTAAGTGTATGGTGTGTCAACAAGTGAAAGTTGAGCTCTTCATACCTGGTGGTTTGTATTAAGAGTAGATTTTCCCTAATAGAAGTAGGAAGTGATTAATATATATTTCTTCATCGGTCTTTCCCAATCTCGAATCTATGTGATTCTATTTCGGTAATTATGTATAGAATGAACAAGTCTGCTCACTTCTTGCTAGTAAGGACTAGTTATTCAGTGGAGGATTTTGCTAGGTTGTATTTTGCAGAGATTGTGAAGTTGCATGGTGCTCCAATTTTCTATTATCTCTGATCGTGGTACTCCATTCTTATCTCATTTTTGGAAGTCATTTTAGAAGGGTTTGGGAACTAAGGTTTGCCTAAGTAACACGTTCCACCTGCATGCGGATGAAAAAATAGAGAGGATCATTCAGACGTTGAAAAATATGTTTCATGCTTGTGTGATCGATCATGGTGGTAATTTTTATGACCATTTTCCTTTGATTGAGTTCTCCTATAACAATAGCTACCATTGTAGCATTGGCATTGCTTCTTTTGAGGCATAGTGTGGTAGGAGATATCGTTCTCCTATTGCATGATATGAAGTTGGTTAGAGTAAGTTGTTTGGCCCTATTTTGGTTCATCATGCCTTAGAGAAGGTGAAGGTGATTGGTGATAGGTTGAAAGCTACTCAAAGTCACCAAAAGTCCTATGTGTATGTAAGGCATAGGGATTTCGAGTTTAATAATGGTGATTTAGTATTCTTGTAGGTATCTCCCATAAAGGTAGTGATGCAGTTTGGTAAGAAGCAAAATCTTAGTCCCCAGTATGTTTGTCCATATATGATTTTGAAGAAGGTTGGTAATATTGCCTATGAGTTAGAGTTGCCCTCTAGTTTAAGCTCCATCGATCTGGTATTCCATGTGTCTATGTTGTGAAAATGTATAGGTGTTCCTTCTTTGGTTGTTCCCTTGTAAGATGTTGGTATTTTGGACTCTTTGTCCAATGAAGAGGTCCCAGTAAGGATCATTGATCGATAAGTTTACTGGTTGCGAATGAAAGAGGTGGCTTCGATGAAGGTTCTATATAGGAACCAAATGTCTGAGAAAGCCACTTGGGAAACAAAAGAGGACATAAAGTTCAAGTATTCACATTTGTTCTTTGTTTCGAAAACTCATGCTTTAGGTATGTGTGATCTTCTTATTTATGTTGTATATCTCTGTTCTTTTTCTTGGATAAGGGTTAGTTGATATATGTTAATGTGATAACTTATGCTTTTACTTGCCTTACCCTTCATTCAGGGATGAATGATCAAAGTACTCTCCCTTGGCTTTGAACCCTAAAAAAATTTCCTATAATTGAGATTCTTGGAAAGGTACGATTTAAACATACCACTGGTATGCTAGGGTTTGACTAGAACCCAACCTCTCGTATTATGGTCAGTTTAGGTTGATAGCATTCTATCCAAGGTATGGTTTGGCCTTTCCTGAGTTGTATGTTAGGGTACAAGTCATACGGTGCCAAGTTGTATGATGTTTTGAGGTTGATCTTGATGATTCTAACCAAGGTACAACTCAAAGGGTAATTCTCATACCTTAGGGCACGACTTGGCCCTTTATGGTCATATGTTAGTCAGTATGGGGGTCCTTGGTAAGGTTTAAGGTATTAGTTAGGACACCACTCGTACCCTAGGGTACAGTTCAGGGTGTTCGTACCCTCGTTGGTTTAAATTTTCAACTTTTAAGCTGAGGACATTTTAGATATTTCCCACCCTTAAACCAATATGACCTTTTCTTATCACATTATTTGGCCCTTTATTCTTGTCATAAACAATATCAAAACACTCCTGAATCCTTTTGGAACTTCTCTAACAAGATTAGGGATGGGATTCATCAAAGAGGCCATCTAGAGACTTGAGGACCAATAATTTCTCCGTGAATCATCATGTATAAGGCATGTAACTCTTACCTCATTATTAGTTCAAAAATATCATGTATTTGAACATTGATTTGGATTCTCAAATGGTGGTTTTGAAATACAATGTTGACGGTTTTGATGCATATTGTTGAGTATTGTTTACTCTTGATTTAAATAATGTTTTCTTCTATTTTTGGTAATGGTTTGCTTATGTTGGTGCTTGTTGATTATGGTTTAATAAATGAGTCATGGGTAACCCTAACCTTAATGGTTTTACATTGGTTTTGGTCTTGTTAAAGGTGTGCCCACAAGGTGTTTATGGAAATTACTAGTCACATGTTAATGTTGTTTTGAACTAAGCGATTGGATTAATAAGTATGAATGATTTTCAAATGGTATTGTAAAGTCCTTTTTGGACATCAAATAGTTTAAATGAAAGCCTTTGAGGCTTAATTGATCAAAATGGTTTCGAGTCTATAAACCATGGAATTAATGAGTGTCCTTATTGGACGATGGGTTAGAGCCCCAAAATCGTATAAATGGTTGATTGATATGGGTAATGGCATGTGTATACTTTAAAATAGTGTTGGCATGATGATACCAATGAAGTTCCTTTGGTATGAAATTGACTAAATGGTTGGTTATGTCTGAATAATTTTAATTTGGGTTTTAAAGAGGGATGTATAAGCAAAGCTGTGGAAAGTGGAGGTCCTGTGGGGGACCAAAGGTGGAAACTAACAATTTTCGGTGTGAGGTTTGTTCATGATGGTCGTGTTCTTGATGTCATACTAATATTCTTGGAGATGTACTAGTCATCTCATATTCTCTCCAGCCCCTACGGCAAACACATACCGGGGCCTTTTTAGTAGGTGGTGCTGACCCCATATAGCCCATTGGTGAATTCTGAAGGACAAGGCTACACATCCTAGGTTAATGATTTCAAAGTTCATGCTAATCTTGTTCTCTATCCCAGCATGGTATGTATGTATATATATATATATTGCATTGGTTGAATGGTCTTGAACTGTTGGCATTATTTTATTCTTACCCTTGAGCTACATGCTAGCGCTCAAGCCTCTAACCATTTTCAATGATTTATCCCTACACGATGTAATTGTTGGTCATATTATACCTCATACTCAATGATTGGACTCGGAAACAATTTGTGGTGACTTCAAGTAGTGAGTTTCCATACTTCAGAAGGCTCTATTTCTTTATTTTTGTTTCTCTTCTGTCTTTATTGGTTTAGACCTGAATATTGGTTTTGTCTATGGTCGGGGGCATGTCCCAATCATATATTTCTTGGATTCTCTTATAGAGGCTTTGTATGGACAAACTGTAGACTTGGGTATGTTGTGCTATAGAAAGGGCTTTGGTTGTTATGATGTGTTTGTTAGATTATTTTGGGATGGTTTGACCTTTTTAGGTTGGTCATGGTCATAGACCTATCCCAATGTCCTTGGGTTGTATATTGCTCTATCTTACTATAAGTTTAGAGTTCATCTAACATTGGGTATATGTTGGTTGTTTGGTTTGGGTTGCAGAACGATCTCCGAACCATGTTAGGCTTGAGATGCCCATTACAGCAAGACACTAGTTTGGCTCGTCTCATCCCATGACTTAGCTAATTCTCAATCCACCCTTATATCTAATATAATGGAAAGGGAATAAGCTATATCTAACTTTTGTTCACTAATGCCTTGTCATCCATATCCCTCTTTAAGGGATGATGTAGGATCAAAAAGTATACTAACAGTCCTCTTTCAAAGATGATGTGAGATTTTGGAAATTTGGGGTTTTCACCCACAAATCCATTTTGGGAAGTTAGGGTTTTCACCCACAAATCCCAACTCAAGTAAGCAAGCATTAGTGAAACCCATCATTAATAACAAAGAATCTACACTAATAAATCACAACACACATATATTTTCACTCTCTTTCAACATAATCCCAAGATAAATGTTTAGGTACTAAAGAAGTTAAAGTAGTGGAATATACCAAAAGGATCATTCAATGCTTCAATGGAAAGTGAAAGCAAGAGCAATCCAATATCCAACTTTAATTATAACCAAAACTACTTGAGAAATTAGCCACAATAAATTTCCCCAATTAGGTAGGGTTTCAAATTGTTCAAAGTTCAATTCTAGTAGGGAAGATGCCTAAAATTGAAAGGGTTTTTGCTCTTTAAGGGATTTGGGGTTGGTTCTATGAAATTACAAACCTATCTCTTAGTATAAATGGGCGCTGCCGTGATTACCCCAGATTGACTGCGATCGCGACTTGTGAATTGTGGTGAGTCCTTCACAATCACTAGCTCTAACTAATGTTGACTGCCCGCAATCACGACCCTCAAACTGCTATTGTGGTAATCGAGGTCATATCAAACTCCTGATTTTCCTACTTTTGCATTTCTTTTACTTTTTTGATCCTTTTTTAGCTCACTTTACTTCTTTTCATCTCATCATCTGTATACATGCAAAATATGGGAATTACTGCATTCAATTGACAAAATTGTCTCATTGATACCTTAAATTATAGTAGTACAGTAAATTTACCACTCATCACCATCCCCAACTTAAACCTTTGCTTGTCCTCAAGTAATGTTGTTTCTTACTCAATGAGACTATTCATTTGTAGGACTATTTAGCCGACCAAATGATCATAATCACTTTAGACTTGGTTAATACCAACAAGTAGCTCTCAAACTTGGGTTACCTTCCCTCAACATGAAAAAAAATATCAAGGATTAAAAATACTTTGAAGAACAACAATACAACAATCAATAAATATCTAAGAGTGACTCTCTATCGATAGAACCTGAATTATACTCCTTTTCCTCATTTTCAGAAGATGACAATTTCACCCTCCTCAATTACTCCACATGCCCTCTCACATGAAGAAAATCCCACACACCAAATTATCAATTATGCAACAAGGGATTTAAGTGCAAAACACTCACACTCACAAAGACTCTGTCAATGCTAACACGTATTATACTATATGCTTACCCTTATTTTTAATCGCCATACTCGGAAGACCCTATTTTATGATTATGGTTTCCTTTACATTTTAACTATTCCTTTGTATTTAGTTTTTGGATATTGTCGGGGGCATGTCCCAATACTTTAGTGATATTCAGTTTTGGATCATAGTTTAAAAGGATTTGTTTGGACTACAATAGTTATTGGGCCGTGTTGTTCAGTCGTTAGTTATGGACATGCATTTAAAACTTTCTTATACTATTGTACGCTACCTTGTTATATGTTTGGAATTCAGCCGACCTTAGATTATGGTATGTTTGGTTTGGTTAGGTACAAGGGGTGATATTCGATCCACGTAAGACTTGAGATAACTGTCATGGCTAGGCCCAAGTTTGGGTAGTGACAAAGATGGTGTCAGAGCCTAGGTTAAGTGTCATTGGGTGTCTAACAAAGCCGTGTGGTATAGAATCTCTTTTATGGATATGTAGAGAACCACAGTTAAGGGAGAGGCTACAAGACATTTAGGAAAATTTCCCTTTCTTATTGCTCTGTTTCAAGATATAGATTCTAAGGTCATAAGTCTCTCTAATTCTCATTTGTTCCTCTTTTAGATTATGCCTCCCAGACAATCTGAAGTTCATGGAAAATCCTATGTCCTACTTGAGGATAATGCTGATGGGACACACCCTAATTATGGGGTACAGACCCAGTCTAGAGGTCTAGTTCCTGATTGCTCTTCTAAAGTTCCATCGGTCCCCTCTAGTCTTCTTCAATCTCCTCAGATTGATGTGTCCAATGCAAAATTTTGTCATTTTATTTGTATGTTGGCTCAGTTGGTAGCTTATAAATTTGAGCGTGTAGCTTTTGTTACTCCATCTCCTAAGGCCACAAGGGCATTCTGTTTTATGAGGTTGAGACCTCCTGTGATCACTAATGTTAACGTTGAGGAGGATTCTCAAAAATTTATCGATAAGATAGAGAAGATCTTCTGGGTTATAAATACTTCTAATATGAAGGGTGTAGAATTCATTGCCTATCAACTAAAGGATGTAGCATACCAATGTTATGAGAATGGGATCAATCCATGGGACATAATGCTGAATCCACACTGTAGGATGATTTCTCTAGTACTTTTCTGGACTACTTCATTCCTTAGGAGTTGATGGAGACAAAAGCAGAAGAAGTTATTAATCTAAAGGAAAACAAGATGATGATTAAGGAGTATGACTTAATATTCCTTCAGTTGTCCCAATATGCTCCCGAGTTAGTATCTAGCACAAGGGTAAGAATGAGGAAATTTTCTTTTAGGTTATCCCATGATTTGATTCTAGATAGTAAGGTTGCCTTGTTAAATAAGGATATGGACATCTCTAAATTGCTTCTATATATGCAACAGGTTAAGGAAGAGAAAAAGAAGCAGACTGAAATAGAGGAAAGACAGAATAAGAAGTTGATATTTTTTTATTGGGGTAAAGGTCAATAGTAGAGTGGTAGAGATGGTGGAAAGTCATCTAAGAAGAAGTGGATGAGTTCTGGTTCCTACCCTATGGCTAGTGATCCTAAGCTAAAGCCTTCAAGTGATTACCGTTCTCAGTATAATGGTGGGTTTAGGGCACAGGACGCCCAATTTTAGGTTGGTGGGGCTCAGTCTACTCTATCATATCCTCCTTGTAGATTCTGCGGGTAGGAGCACCAAGGGTTCTATGAAGAAGGAAGGAACAAGTGTTTTAAATATGGTCAGATTGGTCACTTGCAGAGAGTTTGTCTTTCTACGGTTGCTTCTGAGGAAAATAAGATTCTTGCTTCCACTTTATCAACTCCTTCACCAAAGGGTGCTGCTTCTACTTCTAGTAATGATACTAACTAAAATATCTTGTATACTCTTGCTACTCGTTAGGACTTTGAGGCGGCCCCTAATATTGTTACTTGTATGTTAAGACTCTTTTATCATGATGTGTATTGCTTTCTTCATATAGGGTCAACTCTTTCTTATGTGACCCATTTATGGATGTACGTTTTGATTTTGGTCCCAAGTGTATCACTGACCCCTTTTCTATTTCTACACTAGAGGGTAACTCTGTGGTCAGTAAAAGAGTTTATAGGGGTTGTGTGGTATCTATTGGTGGTAGAGAAACTTTGGTAGATCTAATAAAATTAGACACGATTACTTTTGATGTCATATTGAGTATCGACTGGTTGAATTCGTGCTATGACTCCTTAGATTATCAAACCCGTAAGGTCATGTTTAAATTTCCTAATGAGTCGGTCATTGAGTGAGAAAGGGGTTATCTAGTTCTAAGGGAAGATTCATATCATATCTTAGACCCCAGAAGTTGATTTCCAAGGGATGTCATTATTATTTGGTCTGGTTTAAGTATTCTAATACGGAGGGTCCTTTATTATATCCATTCTCATTGTTATTGAATTCCCTGATGTTTTTCTTGATGATCTTCATGGTACCCTTCCTTAATAGGAGATTGATTTTGAGATTGAACTTGTTCTGGATACTTATCCTCTCTCTATCCCTGCATATAGAATGGCTCTGATTGAGTTCAAGGAGCTTAAGGAGAAGTTGAAAGACCTCCTTGACAACGGGTTTTATTCATCCTAGTGTGTCTTTATGTGTAACGCCCCAATTTGCTGAATCGGAATGCTACACGGTGCCCATGACCCTGAGGGACCAAAAGCTAACTCATGGATGATATTTGTACCTGTGCACTCCATAATATAGAACATAAATGCAGAATACATAATACTCTAAGGCCATAAGGTTCAAAACGGAATAATCATAACATGAGAGTGGGGTATAGAATATCCAAAACAACTATAATACTATCTTAAGCCTAAACATACTAGTCTGAAAAGCCTCTAACCTGACTGTCTAAATAGGGAGTTGATGGTACATATCCCCAACTAACTTTTACTAGCAAAACTGAACTGAAATAAACTATAACATAAGTAATGATCATGCCCTGGAGAGACGAGGATTCACTACTGGAACTCTGACAGCTGAGATGCTACCGCTACTGCTAGTCTGGAAATTGTGTATCTGAACCGATGTTATGACATAAAAGAAAGCACTATAGAACGAATGCGTGAGTACAACTGAGAGTACTGAGTATACAAGTGAGGTAGGATAAATACAAAGGGTTTGTATGCATGAACAATGCTGACCGATATGAACGTGAGAACACATACATACATAAGTAACTGTTAGTGAACTCATGACAATACTGCCTACTAATTCTGAATACTGACAAGATGAGTTTACCAGTTTTGAGATATTAAATAAATGCATTTACTGATATTGATCTGTGAATCACTAATAAGTGAGAAACTGATACTTTATTATTGAATACTAGGAGACTCATACTTTATTACCGATAAAGAAATGATTGTTTCTGGCAGTCCTGATTATGAAGGACTAGTCTAATTGACTGTATCTGACAATCCTAAAACTGAGTACTGATAGCATGAGTTTACTGAAATCTAATATGACTGACAAATGATTTTTGATAGTTGATATAGCTTATTACATGAGTGACTATATCTGATAAACTTGATACTGAATACAGATAACATGGGTGACTGTAGTTGATAGCCCCAAATCTGATGGAACAATCTGAGTTGCGTACTATATCTGAGTTGACTATATCTAACAATCTTGATATTCTAAAGAACTATCTAAGTTCTTTTACTGAGACTTAATGACTTAAACTGTGGGAGGTAGTAGCTTAACCAAAATGGCCTATGTATGCTAATGTTGCAGAACTGGGGTCCAATCCTTGCCCTAATTGGAAGGGTGTCAATACTATGCCACGGGTAAAGACAAGATGTGAGTGACCCTCAAATTTGGCAGTGTCCCCAAAAGAGAACGGCGGATGTCCTCATCATCAACCATTAAGCTGGCAGTGTTGATGTTTCAACTTATGCTGGCTACATAGTTCTGGAATGCAATGATGACTGCTAAGAATCACACCCTCATCTGAAAGTGTGTGTTCCCATCCTTGGGTTCACTCGGTGCTAAATTCTACTCCCATCTGAATTGACACTGAGCATGACTAACTGAACTGATTAACTACACTGATAGTATTGCTTAGCTAAGCTAAGATAAATTTAATGAGTTCTATTGACTAATGGAATACTACTGAGATCTGAGGACTGACTGAGAGAACTGAAGTTACTGAGTGTTGAGTAGAACTGGACTGTTACTGAGTTTATTGAATTCCCATTGACTGATGGAATTACTACTCATGTCTGGTAACTGACTGAGTTCATGAGATTACTGAGATTTCTTTAGTCACATGACTGACTGAATTCTACTAAGCATGGATTGACTGAGGATATCATGACAACATGTTATGGCTCTAGGCATACAACTATATTTTTTTAGGTACAAGTACCCCAGGACTCGATGGAAAGAAACTGACACACATGACTGACTTGTTCATAGGAATAGAGTCCACAATTCAAAATATCCTAAGTAGGAGATTCAATACTACACATGGTTCTTAGCATTCCATACGTGGGAGGGGATACATTCAACATGGAAGTACTTTCTTAATGTCAACATCATGTTCACTATATATCACCACCATAATACATCAATAACATGGAATTTATGTAGAATCATAAAGCATAGAGCATAGACTTGTTACTTGATACTCTTAAGTCATGAAACCATGATTATTATTATTCTAGGTATTTCATTGAACACCTTTCATGCACAATTTAGGCATAAGTGAAACCATAAGATTTTACATCATGAACAACTAAGTTTTACATGTTTTCAACTTACATGGTGTCATAGATTCATAATAACACATAAAGATTCCAACTTGTGAATCATTCAACATCAATAACTTTATTATCCACATCCAACAATATAGATATCATAAACAACTAATTTCATAGATTTCAACTTACATACTAACATAGCTTCATGAAAATATAAAAAAAATCCCAACATGAAACCATACAACAAACATCAACATGAACATAATCATACCACAACGAAGTATTCACAGTACATAATTTAAAACTTGATTCTTGAGCTCCATGGATGAACGCTACGCATACCTTAATTCTTGATTTTACTAAGATTGACGAAGAAAATTCTTGAATTTGGATCCTCAATTGAAAACCCCTCTTATTTTTCATGAGAGAAATTAGAGAAAATGATTATATTTTTTTAAAATGAGGCTTATTTCGGTGTTAAAGGGTATATATAGGGGTGGAAGATGACCAAAATGCCCCTAAAAAAAGAGAGAAAGACACAGCTATCCCTCTGTTGACTGTCTGGTAGGCTGAAGTAAATTGATCATAACTTCTTAATCCGATGTTAAAATTGGATGAAACCAATTGCATTGGAAAAAGGACTCAAATATGTTTCCATTGCTATATATCAGCTCTCACAGTTCATTACATACAGAGAGTTATGATCATTTGAAGTTAACCCTGAAATTCTAAAAAAAAATTGGGCAAGCACTGGAGTTAGCAGGCAGCGCGGGCTAATCGCCAGGGGATTCTATTTTGGGCACCCAAATGTTCCCTTATACTACTTCAAAAATTCCAAAACTCACCCAGGATATACTACGAGCTTTATCAATCGTAACGCAACTTGAAAATTGAAAAATGGATGTCAGGAAGGTTGTCAAATAAATCCCCAAAGTTTGGAGGTCTAAAATAAGACTAAGTGTTGAATCTTGAACACTTAGCAAAAGTTTTCTATGTATTGGGATCTTTCATGAAGCTTTAAAAGCTGAATTTGACACGCGATTTTGTGGGGTAATACACTATGGGTTGCTCTTATTTTTTTCGTGCATAAGAAGGATAGTTCCCTTCAAATGTACATCGATTATCGTTAATTGAATAAGGTTACAGTGATTAATAAGTATCCACTTCGCTATATTGATGATTTTTTAACCAACCAGGGTGCTAAATATTTCTCTAAGGATGATCTTAGGTGGGTTGTCATCAGTTAAAGATTAGGGAGGTGAGTATCCCTAAGACTTTTTTTCAAACCCGGTATGGTCATTATGAGATCTAAGTTATGTCTTTTGGTTTGAATAATGCCCCGACAACATTCATGAATTTGATGAATAGGGTCTTCCATTATTTTTAAGATTTGTTTGTCATCATGCTTATAAATGATATTTTAGTGTATTCAAAGAGTTAGGTGGATCATGTCGATCACTTCGATATTATGTTTCAAACCATGGAAGATTAATATTTGTATACTAAGCTTTTAAAGTACGAATTCTAGTTGAAGGTTGTTACTTATCTGGGTCATGTCATTTCTTATAAGGGGATCGTGGGGGATCTATAAAAAGTTGCAGTGGTTAAGAAGTGTCCTAGGCCTATGACTCCAATCGATTTTCATAGTTTCTTTGGTTTAGTTGGCTACTATAGGAGATTTTTAGAGAGTTTCTCGACTATAGCTACCCCATTGACTAAGTTTACCCAAAAGAAGGTGAAGTTTTTATGGCCTAATGGTTGTGAGGGTAGTTTTGAGAAGCAAAAAGATAAGTTGACATCAGCTCCAGTTTTGACTCTACCTAAGGGCACTAATGATTTTGTTGTCTATTATGATGCATCTCATGTGGGACTTGGTTATGTGTTGATATAGCATGGTAGGGTGGTGGCCTATTCTTTAGGAAATTGAAAGTTCATGGGAGGAATTATTCGACTTATAACTTGGAGTTGTTTGTTATAGTGTTCATATTGAAGATTTGACATCACTATTTTTATGGATTCCATGTAGATATTTTTTCTAATCATAAGATCCTGCAATATGTATTTAACCAGAAGGAGTTAAATCTCAGGCAGAGAAGGTGGCTGGAGTTGCTGAAAGATTATGACATGAGTCTTCGCTATCACCTAGGTAAAACTAATATGGTTCCTAATTCTCTTAGTAGGTTATCCATGGGGATTCTAGCTCATGTATATGAGGATAAGTGGGATTTGGTGAAATATATTCACCTTTTAGCAAACCATAGAGTTCATCTTTTAGAATTTGAGGATGGTGGTGTCTTTGTGCAAGAGGTGGTAAAGTCATCCCTTGGTGCTAAATTAAAAGAGAAGTAGGTACTAGATCCTATCTTAATGAAAATTAAGAGGTATGTAAGACAACAAAAGGTTATATCTTTTGAGATTAGTGGCAATGGTATCTTGAGGTACCAAGATAGATTATGTGTTCCCGATGTAGGTGAGTTGCGAGAAAGGGTCTTAGCTGAGGCTTATGAGTTGCGTTATGTTATTCATCCTGGTTCAACCAAGATGTATCGTTATCTTAAGGAGATTTATTGGTGGAACAATATAAAGCAAGATGTGGCTAGTTTTGTGACAAAATGAATGGTGTGTCAATAAATAAAAGTTGAACACTTAAAGCTCAGTGGGTTGACTCAAGAGATTAAGTTGCCTATATGGAAGTGAGAGATAATTAATATGGATTTTATTATCGGTCTTCCTCGATCCCAGAGTCAGCTTGATTCAATTTGGGTTATCGTGGATAGGATGACTAAGTCTGCTTATTTCTTACCATTGAGAAAAAATTATTTGACAGAGAATTATGAGAGGTTGTTCCTCTAAGAGATTGTGATATTGCATGGGGTGCCTGTTTTTATCATTTTAGATTATCGTACTCAGTTCTCATCACATGTTTGGCATTCCTTTTAGAGAGGTTTGGGAACTAAGGTGAGCCTTAGTACTACTTTTCACCCACGGTCGGATAGGCTAAAAGAAAGGACAATTCTGAAGTTGGAAAATATGCTTTGGGCATGCATGATTGACTATGGTAGTAGTTAGGTTAATCATTTTCCTCTTATAGAGTTTACATATAATAATAGCTACCACTCTAGTATTTGGATGGCTCCTTTTGAGGCATTGTATGGTATGAAGAGTATATATCCTATTGCTTGGTTCGAAATTGGGGAAGCAGAGATACTTGGTCTGAATTTGGTTCACCAAGCGATGGAGAAGGTGAAGGTGATTTGGGATAGACTCAAAGCTTCCCAAAGTTGGCAAAAGTCCTATGTAGATATGAGAAGTAGGGAGTTAGAGTTTAAGTTTAGCAATTGGGTGTTTTAAAAGGTATCTCCCTTGAAGGGAGTAATGTAGTTTGGAAAGAAGAAAAAGCTCAGTCCCCAGTATGTTGACCCGTAATTGGTTTTGAAGAGGCTTGGTTATATTTTGTATGAGTTGGTGTTGCCTCTTAGTTTGAGCATTATTCATCCAATGTTTCATGTTTTGATGTTGGGAAAGTACGTAGGTGATCCTTCGATGGTTATTCTTTTAGAAGAGGTGGGTATTTTGGATTCCTTATCGTATGAGAAAGTCCCAATTGAAATTTTGGATCGACAAGTTCATCTATTGCATACGAAGGATGAAGCCTCAGTAAAGGTTCTATAAAGGAACCACAAGGTTCAAGAAGCTACTTGAGAAGCCAAAAAGCACATAAAGTCCACATATCCATTCTTGTTTTCTACTCAGGATCAGTGTTCTTAAGGTATGTGTTACTCTTAACCTCTATGTTTTCTGACTTTGTTAATGTAAAGAGTGATTTCTTTGGCATCTTTATTTTTTGAGTTTCTTAAAGGTAAGAACAAAGGAATATAAAGCCAAATCATGAGAGCAATTGCCTTGTCCTATTATTCAAGGATGAATGATCCAAGTAAGGGAGAATTAAAACACCCTAGATTTTTGGCCATTGGAATTTTCTTGAGCATTGAGATCACTGTCTTGGTTACGATTGGACCCAGCGTCGTATGGTACCTTGATGACTCATTGGGATGAGTCGTAACTAAATTAGTATGTTGGTGGCTTGACATTGCTCTGAGTACGACTGGCTCACTAAGAGTTGTAAGGATATTTTTTGAGTAATTAGGTGTAATCGTAGGGTGTCCAGTGCATACCTCAATTTGTCTTCTGTATTAACTATGACTATACCCTACGAGTTGTAGGGTCTCATTGTGAATGGGTTGGTTGAGTCATAAGGTCGACAGTGTATGGGGGTCCTAGTCATTGTCTTGGTTACGAGTTATTATGATGAGTCGTAAGGTGTGGTTATGAATCAAGGAGTTGACTCGTAATTAAAGGTGACACTATTAAGTTAAGGGCATTCTCGATATTTCTCCTGTTACCCAACTTGAATCCCATATCTTATGGGTGTCATTATCTCTCAAAAACAATATCAATAATGTCAGAAATACTCCCAAATTCTCAAGGTAAAGAACACTTAGGGTTTTCAAGAGGTTAATTAGTCAAGGCTTTAAAGGGTGATTTCTCTCTGTACATTTTACTAATTAAGGCATGTTACTCTTCCTTCATAGTTAATTTTGTAAAAACATGTGTTTTAACGTATTGTTCATGATATTAGTGTGATAGTTTTGAAACAAGGGTCGGGGTTTTGAATGATTATGAATTGAACAATGTTTCTCATGGTATATATAAGATTACCATGCTTTAAATATGGTTTCAAATTGTTGGTGCATGGGTATGGTGAATGAACTAGGGAATTATGATTTTCCCAAACTTGTGACTATTGAACTATTTATCTCCCCAACCCCATAATGTGAAATTGGTTTTAATTATGAGAACAATGGGACTTTGTAAAATTGAACTAGTTGAATTAATTCATGATATAAAGAGGTAATTTAAATACAATAGTGTGATTTAATGAACAAAGAGAGTCTGTGACCCCCTCCGTGTATTAATGAACAAAGGGAGTTGTTTTCTCTAAGTTAATTGAAATTATTTTGGCATAATGTGTTACCTTGTAAGTATAGTTGGTATACGATACCAATAATGTATGCCTTAATGCAAAATATGGTTAAATAAATTGAAATATGCGATACTTGTTTTAATTTGGCTCTAATAAGGGTTGTGTAACTGTGTTGTGAAAGTGGAGGTCCGAGTGACCGATATTGGAAACAACATTTGCCGATGCGGGTGTCAAAGTGACCAAGAGGTTCGATTCCTTATCATTTGGGAGGTTTGAGTCCCCCGTAAATCATTATATGATCAAGTTCTTAAGTTACTTTGGTATATGTTGGGAGATTTGAGTCCCCCATGTGCATATATATGAGATTATTCTTTGGTTCGTGCGGCTACACAATTTGTGGCCAGACTAGGGGGAGTTGGGGCCCATATAGCCCATGGGTACTATTATATAATGGTTGAGCTACAGAATCCAGGCTAAAGTTTTGAAATGCATGTTTACTTTTCTCCTATCCCACCACGTGATATATATATATATATATATATGTATATAGATATATGTGTATATAAATATTTATGCTTTGATTAAGTGCATTGGTTTTGAATGATTTTTAACTGTTGATCATGTCATTATGCTATTCTTATCCCCGAGTTACATGCTACCGTTCACCCTGGTAACCAAATTTGGATGTTGTATCCCCATACAATGCAGGAATTGTTCATACTTCTACTCCTCCTCCTTAGTGACTTAGATTCAGGATTAGCCAGCAATCAGATTAAAGTGGTGAGCTTCCATACTTCGGACGACCCCATTTAATGATTATGGTTTTCTTTACATTTTGACTATTCTTTTGGATTTAGTTTTTGGTAATTATCGGGGGCATGTCCTAACACTTTAGTGATATTTAGTTTTAGATCATAGTTTAGAAGGCTTTGTTTGAACTACTGTAGCTATTGGGCGGTGTCGGCCAGTCGTTTGACCAATTATCGGCAGTTGGTTTTGGATATACATTTATAAATTCCTTAGACTATTGTATGCAATCTTGTTATATGTTCGGAATTTAGCCTACACTGAGGTATGGTGTGTTTGGTTTAGTTATGTACAAGAGTGATCTACAGTCCACGTGGGACTTGAGATACCCGATAGTGCTAGGCGTTGGTTCGAGTCATGACAGAAGATTAACGATAACGTGTCATTGAATATTGTGTTCTGGGATACTTCTAGAAGATCCAAGGATAAGGACCGATATCCTTCTTAGTGCACCTCACTTCCTCTACTACAAAGGCATACTATACAGAAGATTATTTGAAGGAGTTCTCTTGCGATGTTTGGGAGAGGAAGAAATAGTTCAAGCTCTACAAGAAGCACATTCGGAAGTATATGGATTAAATCATTTTTGAACAACTTTCCACTTTCACATAAAAAGAATGGGATATTATTGTCCAATGATGGTACAAATTACTTAGCTACGCTAAAAGTTCTAAGGCTTTCCAATTTCATACGAATTTCTTACATCAACCTCCCAAATTACTACACCCAACCATCACTGCTTGGATATGTGAAGTATTCAATCAGACTTTATGCAACTTATGAAGAAATTCATCTCCAAATTCAAATGAGACTAACATGAACAAATGAAAAAAACCTTTGCGAGCATATAGGATGACTTATCGCACACTGACGCAAGCAACACCATACTCACTTGCTTTTGGAGTTGATGCAGTATTACCACTTAAGCATCAAAGACCTTTCTTAAAACTTTCTATTCAAGAAGCGCTCACTGAAGAAGAAAATTCAAGTGGCCTCTTGTGAAGTTGGAAACTCTTGATGGGAAGAGGCTAGAGGGTCAACAAAATATCTAACGTTATCAAGCCCATTTATCTCCTTTTATCAACAAAAGGTTCGCTTGAGGAACTTTCAAGTTGGATACCAATTCCTTTTGGTAAGGAGGCCCATTATCACTTTTCCAAATTCTAGGGGCATATTCACCTAGAACTGGAATGGACCATATTTGGTACAAAAGGCATATTCAAATAGATCTTATAAGCAGGATGATACAAATGACATAAAAATTAGTCTTATCAATGCCAAGTTTTTTAAGAAGTACTATCCTTGAAGAAATATGACGTTTTTTGAAGCACGAGCATAAACTGCATGTTCATCTATGCCCACAAGAGTATAAACTGTGTATGGCATGAAAAAATTCTGCTAGGTTTAAAACCTCGAAAGAGGCGGCCTAGGAAAAACTTTGGACACAAAAGAATATATATTCAAAAAAAATCTCACCCAGAACTATGTGGGGTCTTGATCTTCATTACTGAGGTACGTAGGTGCTTAAAATTTCATTCTGGGTTCAGTTACATAAGTGTCGAAAATATACATGTTCTCGCTTAATGTGTCACATAAAAGTTAATTGTATAGATATACTAATTCAATTTTGAACTTACTCCAAATATTAGTGGCTCAGTGGGGGTAGCCCTTCAAAAAGAAAGGATTCTTCAATGAGATTTGGAGTGCTTAAGTTCTCATAGCCTATATTTTAGGGCATAAATCTACCAAACCTAAGTTTGAAGTAAAAATTTATCAAGTCTGGAAGTTGAAATCAAATCTTCTATGTTTTCAAGGTGAATTCCTTAAATTTGCGAAGTCTTTAAGTTGATGTCATCAAATTTGCCAAGTCTGCAAGTTGAAATCTCCAAATCTGTCAAATTTGAAAGCCAAACCTCCCAAATTACTAAAATTGCAAGTTGAAGTTGTCAAAACCTTTACGTCTTCAAATTAAAGCCTCCTAGATTTCCATACCTTAAGGTGGATAAAATATGTCGCTTTGCATATAATGATGGCCTTTCAGGTTTATCATTAATAAATATCAAAATTTTCATGCCTTAAGATGGATAAGAGTTATCCCTTTGTGGCTTAAGCTGGTCTCTTCACAAAGTTATCCTTAAAAAATCTCAAAGTTTCCATGCCTTAAGGTAGAAAGTAATTTTTCCATTGCACCTTAAGCTGACATTTTGATAGATTTGTTATATAAAGCAGTCGAATTTGTCAAGTCTTAAGGTGATGGTGGTAAAGTTAAACTTTCCCACTTTAGGCTGACCACTATAGAAGTACGGTGAAAGTCACCAAAATTGAAGCCAATTTGGTCGTCCTTAAGGTGTACGGAGGAAAAGTAAAACTCTCACAGCTTAAGCCGATTGTTGCATAATCACCAAACTTGAAGCCACATTGGTCGGTCTTAAGGTGTACGGAGGCAAAGTTACACACTTTCACCGTAAGCTGATTATTGTATAATCACCAAACGTGAAGTCAAACTGGCTGGTCTTAAGGTGTATGGATGTGAAGTTAAACTCTCGCACCTTAAGCCAGTTGTTGCATAGTCACCAAATTTGATGTTAAATTATTTGATCATAAGGTGTACAGAGAAAAAATTAAACTCTTGAACCTTAAACCAATTATTGCATAGTTACCAAACTTGAAACCAAATTGGTCGTTCTTAAGATCTTGGAGGCAAAGTTAAACTCTCACAGCTCAAGACGATTATTGCATAGTGACAAAACTTGGGATCAAATTGTTTAGTCTTATGGTATCTGGGGCAAATATGAATCCTTGCATCTTAATCCGACCCATCATGAATACTATTTTTTTGAGGTCTTCCGACAAAAGAAGAAACAAAAAGATATCACAAAAAGAAGTACAAGAAAAAGAGAGATTGCTACTTGTTAGGATATTTCAAACTCGAAAGTCATACATCACCAACTCAGATTTGCTTGAGGCAATTTGTTTTTGTGATAATGAAGCCCTTTATGTACATATTTTTTATCAATCAAAATACTTTTTGATGGTGACGGTCCGTCATCAAGATGTAAATTATACACTAAGGCAGTACTAATTTGAAATTTTCTGTGAGATAGGATCTAGAGTCCACTTTAAATTCTCTAGAACAATTTGGGAGGTGTTGAATTCTGAATTTTAAATATGTAGTAGATGTACATGTCTAGATTGCTTTGATACCATTAGTAGGGGGGTGCGGATAGGCATGGTAACTTTACTAGATGATAAATAGTTATTAAGTAATAAGTATTTATTTTTAAGTAAAGTATTTCGTGTATATTATTGGTTGGTTTAATTTTCATTTTTATCCTCTTGACTTAAGATGTTTTATTAATTCATATTCTAAATTAGATATTATCGTAATTAAATTATCTAATATTTTAGGATCTTCGTTAGTATTATATAATCTTTTGTATTCTAGGTATAAACTATATAGTTTAGTTTCAATATCTTTTAATGATTTATTCTTTTCGTAAGATGTATTCATTAATTTGTGTAGTTTATTATTTTATCCTATTGAAATTTTAGCAATTTCTGTGTAGTATTTTATCTAACTTTGCTATATTCAATGCGTAGGTTTATGTTCTTTATCTAATTAACTAGTATTTGTTGTTCATGTATAGGTAATTTTCCATCTGTATTAAATAATTTTTCATATGTATTAAATAAATCATTATCTGTATCTTCTTTTTCTAAGGTTAATTTCATTTTAAGTAATTTTTCTTCTAGTTTTCTTTTTTCTATTCTAAGTTGATTTTTGTTATTAACTTCTTCATATATCCAATTTTGCCTTTCTCTGATTTTTTTAATATATTCTAACATTTATTTATTTTGAATAATATCCATCTGAATCTAAGTAATATTGATGTTCATAATATATGTGTAAGTTTTCTATATTGTTTAATAATTCTTCCTCTTTATAATCTTGTAATTTTTCCCATATTATTTCTTTATGTCTATAATTTCTACAAGTATTTTAATATCATCTGTCATTTAAGCTTGATAATATTTTTCAGTTGTTTTTTTTTAGTCTTAGTAGTTCTTGAATATTTTCATTAAGAAATTCTATATATTTTATAACTTTAGTTTCCATGTATTTGTCTAAATTTACTTTCATCTATTTTTCTATTAACTGTATCTTTCTCATATCTTTTTTCAAAAATTCTAGATATATGTAATTTATCATGATAAGTATTTGTAAGAATAGTTAGGTACGTATGGTATGTAATTTATTCTAGTCATATAATATTTACCAAATGCTTTTTCTAATATGATTTTTCTTATATCTACTACTTTTATATCCTTAAGTGCATACAAAATAAGTATTTTAAATTTATCTACCATTACATCAGATAAATAATTATTCATTTTCATAAAATTGCTATTTTCAAAATATTCCCTTCAATCATGTACATAACAAAATATGGTCATCTTAGATTACTATATACTAGATTATTCTTAAATAACATAATCTTCAGTCACTATTAGCATGGTAATCTGGATATTTTTCCCTTAAACAGTGCCTCTACTCTGGTTACTCCCCACCACGGCTTCTTGTCTCATTGGTTTCACCTTTAGGATGGTATAGTTCTTAGGGATTTTTTTCCTTTTCCACTTTGCTAATAAACTTCTTAACATATTATTCTTCGAATAATTCTACTATAAAGTAACTAACATGAATTTATTTTATCATACCATGATTGTTGGAAATTATGAATTTAGCTATTCATAATCATAAATAAATATACCTGTTCGGGTAGATTTGATATTTCTAAGCTTTGTTCCTCCATAGCTTTTTCTATTGAAATAAATCTGTTTTTTAATAACTAAGCAAAATATTTGCTGTGGACAGGAGAGAGTTTTTGCTTCAACATATGAAGGCTTGCTTTGCAGTGCCTTCGGTTCATCTTATTTATAGACTGAATCTATACAAGAGTATTCACGTTTCTAGAATTAGTCTACAAAAAAGTCTCCTAATAAGACAAAAATTATTAATGTCTAGAATAATAGTCAAAAAGCCTAAAGCCTAAAAGTTTAGCCTATACAAAAGTTTTTAATATTTTACGTAAAGTAAATTGTGAAAGTTTACATGTCACTTTCGCAATTTAATATCTTGTCTTCTATTATTACTCCGTTGATATCTTCTCATTGCCATATCTGCTGCTTTTCCACATCTCCATTATTGCTTCTTATCTTATATCTTCCAGTTGGCGTTCTTATCTACTTGGTTGATTTTTCTTCTATTCTAGCTGAACTTCTGGGATATCATTATCTCCTCTATTACATTTTGAACATTTATGATCTGGATATTTTTGTCCAATTTTCTTGCAATATCTGGTTAATAATTCTTCTGAAATAAATTTTTTGCTGATAGCTCTGGAGATAGGTTCCGTCTTTATTTAAGTAACATCAGAATTCATTGCCTAATAGTTTCTATATCTGCTTCTCATAATTCTTTTGAATTTGAATATATTAGTACATGATTTCTTGAATAATAAATCCATATGGGATTTTGGTTGTGGTATATGTTTGCTAGCTCTTATAAAATTGTAGATAGTCCGATAATCCTCTTATTGGCATAAAATATTGGTATCTCAATTCTAGGTATTTCTACTTGTGGAATAATATCTTGTGGTATAATCATGTCTCGTGTCATTCCTATCTTTACAACTTGTATGGGTTTTTTAACTTCATCATATAATATCTCTACTGGTGCCGCGTAAATTTTTATAAAAAATAGGGTACCATTGGTTATTCTTTTAAAAATGCTAAATGCTTCATATATTTTTGATATAGTGGATATCTCATTTCCTTTAGAGAGATATACAGTACTGAGTAATCCAATTCATAGCAAGTTTTAACTAGACTTGGTTTGGTTTTAGGTAAAGCAATTAGCTTATTATATCCGGTCAATCTTTGGGTTATACAGTTTGTATCTGGTTCCTGGATGTTTATAGCTCTGGGTTAGTATTTAAAAAGGTTTGTACATTGTAGAAATTTTTTATATATGTCCGGCTGTGTAGTTATAAGTCTTTTTGTCTTGGTTTAAATTATCTCGGTATGTGGTAATTTGTGGGGGTATAAACATGGGATTTTTTGATGTATTTGGTATATATGGTTTCTCAAATAGCTTGTTTAGGTTCATATTTATGTTTTTTTCTAATTCCTTTGCTTGTACCTGTAGAAGTAGATTGATAAACGTTATGGGTTTTATGGAGTGTCCCATCATCTCTTTCTAGCTCTGGAACTTTAATGTCTTCTGATTGACATAGCTTTGCACACTGCTGAGTTAGCTGATTTGTAGCTATAGACTTCAGTTTAACTTCATTAGTCTTTAACTTTTCTATTTCACCACCCATACCGTCCACTTTCATTGAAAGCGTAGTTAGGGTGTTAAATATTTTTTCTAGAGTATCCTCTTCTATTATATCAGTCTGTGTAACTTTGTCTTGATATGTAATCTGGAAGAACATTTTTGTTAGTACTAATTACTTCAATTATAAATGTGAAATTTAATATATTCAAGACTAGTCTCCGAATCACTTTTGTTGTAACTGAATTTTGTATTTTCTTTGTCAACCACCAGCATACCTGTGTATTATCCGTTCGTACAATAAACTTGTGAGATAGTTTATTGTACGAACGGATAATACACAGGTACGATGGTGGTTGACAAAGAAAATACAAAATTCAATTACAATAAAAGAGATTCGGAGACTAGTCTTGAATATATTAAATTTCACATTTATAATTGAAGTAATTAGTACTAACAAAAATGTTATTCCAGATTATATATCAAGACAAAGCTACACAGACTGATATAATAGAAGAGGATACTCTAGAAAAAATATTCAACACCCTAGCTACGCTTTTAATGAAAGTGGACAGTATGGGTAAAGAAATAGAAAAGCTAAAGACTAATGAAGTTAAACTGAAGTCTATAGATACAAATCAGCTAACTCAGCAGTGTGCAGAGCTATGTCAATTGGAAGACATTAAAGTTCCAGAGCTAGAAGGAGACGATGGGACACTCCATAAAACCCATAACGTTTATCAATCTACTTCTACAGGTACAAGCAAGGGAATTAGAAAAAACACAAATATAAACCTAAACAAGCTATTTGATAAACCATATATACCAAATAATCAAAAGATCCCATGTTTATACCCCACAAATTACCACATACCGAGATAGTTTAAACCAAGACAAAAAGACTTACAACTACACAGCCCAGACATATATAGAAAATATCTACAATTTACAAACCTTTTTAAATACTAACCCCAGAGCTATAAACATCCAAGAACCAGATACAAACTATATAACCCAAAGATTGACCGGATATAATAAGCTAATTGCTTTACCTAAAACCAAACCAAGTCTAGTTAAAACTTGCTATGAATATGGACTATTCAGTACTATATATACCTCTGACGGAAATGTGCTATCCACTATACAGGAAATATATGCAAGCATTTAGCATTTTTAAAAAAATAACCAAAGGTACCCTATTTTTTATAAAAATTTACACGGCACCAGCAGAGATATTATATGATGAAGTTAAAAAACCCATACAAGTTGTAAAGATAGGAATGACACGAAATATGATTATACCACAAGATATTATTCCACAACCAGAAATACCTAGAATTGAGATACCCAAGAGCTAGCAAACACATTTCGATTTTGGTACTCCTACATTAAGATAGAAATTTTTGGATATCGCCGCGCAAATCTGAAGCTGCTGGTAGTCAAAATCTAATGTTAATTTTGGGGTAACATCTGAAAAGATTCTGAATGTAATAAATTATGAATTTTAACTATGTTATAGATCTTTGTGTATAGTTTCAAAAAAATCAGGCTGCTTATGATTTCGACATTTTTACATCGAGATATGCCAGTTTGGTAAAGCTACGCAAATTTCTAAAAAATCAAACCATTCATAATTTAGACGTTTCAATGACGAGATATGAGGTTTTACCGTAGATATGCAATGCTGTTAAAAAATGATGAACAACGAAATGGAAAAATAAGAAATTGCCTTGTATTGTACAACTCTCATCATGGCTCGCAATGTCAAAATAGGTATAAAAAATAATGCCAAATTTGCTCCTATTTATCGATGAAAGCATGGGCGGGTCGCGCTGTAATTGATACCGATTGAGTGAAAAGACGTCTATTTATAGAGGGCATAAGGCGGCTATGCTGATATGTATTATTGTTCAGTACTAATTACGTATTATAATTTCACTAAAAAGCTAAAAAATATTAGAAACGGTGGAGTTTTCTACCCGTATCAGAATCGGGATGTAATTTCAACCAGGATACTAGTATTAATATGCAACAAGAAAAGTCAAACCCTCTAATGATCTATCATTAAGTTCACGTGGATTAAAAGTAGAATAAGATATCATTGAGCATTTAATTCATGTTCTCCAGGTTCTTGTTTAATATGAGTTGTATTATCTGATAATGTTTATTTTGATATTACATGGTAATTAAGCTACCAAGTAATACTTCAAGTCTAGTCTTCAAAAAACTAAATACCTCGACATGTCTTAAAGCAGGGGTAATTTGTGTGCAATGAAATTTAGAGAAATATAAATTCATACAAAATTTAAATTTTATTAAATTGAATATATATTTAATCCAAATAAATATTATCAATTAATATAATTGAATTATTTATTTAAGTCCAACAATTATATATTTAATTAAAACACAATTCTTATTGGGTTAGTCCATTAATTTGGGCTACAAATGATGTATCCATTTTGCTAAGCCCAAGATGTTATTATATAGATAAATTACTCAAAACCCAAACGTTAGAGACTATATTACCCAATATCCCTTACCTTTTAAAAATTTATATTAAATCTCGATTTTCAACTTTACTCTTAATACATATCAACAAAACCCCACATCCTATTCGTATTCCACCATTAACTCATGCAAGATTTTTTTTAAAGATTACCTTCCCTAAAATCTCTACATAATTATAATCAATTAAAACATCTTCCTTCCCAATTTTCCCTCATCCAATAACAAACGCAACTATTTTTGTTCCCGCAATTTCTTCCCCTAAAATCTCTCCCAATTTTTTTAAAAGAAATCAATTGATACATGTATAAATTTATTTAGTTATTCATGCATGTTTATTCTTTAACGATGATTCATAGGAATGATAAATATGATATCATTATCTGAGTATTATGGTGATTCATACAATAAATACAATTTGTATAGTTTTAATGGGTGATATATATGATATTAATGGGTGATACATATGGTATAATGGTGATTCATATGGCTGATACAATTATTATTTTAATTATTGGGTGATTCATATTCTATTAATGAGAGATACATTTTGTTCACACCAAGGAGAACGGAGCAGCCATCCCTATCACTGGAGCTCACTGTTCTGGTGAAGCAACGCCGATCCATTAAAAATGATCCACTCACCATCGAAAACCCCCATAATAGCCTACCAAAAAAAAAACACCACACTGGCATCACCAATAGCTTACCAGCGTCATTAATTATTGAATGATTCATATACTATTAATGGATGACATATTTTGTTCACACTGGAGGAGAACGGAGCAACCATCCCCATCATCAGAGCTAACTGTTCCATTGAACCAACGCCAGTCCACTAAATAATAACCAACTCATCATCAGAAAACCCCATGACAGCCTACCATAAGAACCACCACGCCGGCGTCACTAATAGCCTACCAAAAGTGACCCCTTCGCGTCAATTTTGGCAAAATTTTCAAATATAAATCTCCGATGATGGGTGATACTTCCAATTTGAAATTTGGTTGACAAAAATTGTGGATTTTTTGTATATAAAAAATCCATGTTGTAACTGATTAAGCGTGATTTGCTCTACATAATAAAACAAAATCCGTTACTTCCTAAAATAAATTTCTAGTCAGTTTTAAATGTATTACTTTTTATATGTATCATGTTATAATAGATGTATCACAATTTTAAAAAACCAAGATATGATGTAATTTCCCAAATAGTTGGGATAAAATGTAAAATACTTAAACATTCAGGGATTTATGTAAGTTTTTCTTATTACATTTAGAGGCTCAATTAGGTGCCATGTGGCATGCCAAGTCAAGTGAAGAGCTAATAGGATCATGTCACATGTGAAAATGCTGTAGCATGTCTAAGTAAGTCTAATGCTACTAAAAACAAACCACGCGTACGAGTCGGCATATTTCAACTAATCAAATATGGTCATGTCACTTCGATCTGAATGGCTGAAAAGAATTTATACTTACCATGACACTTCTTTTTTCACAACTATAACTGGGTTCTCATAATTCAAAAAAAGGACCAAGAATTCTAAAAGAAGCTAGAGATAGCTCGTGGATCAAATGCCACATATATCTCTATACATTAAAGAATTCAATATCTAGTTCATCAAGATTCAAGATCAAAGACCACAAGATTCAAGAACAAGCTCAAAGACCCTTGAATTCAAGAACAAATTAAGATCAAATCCATCAAGTTCGACAATATTCAAGATTACGCTCGAAGCCCTTGAAGTTATATTTGAGAAGGTGAATCAGGGGATTTGATCTTGGGTGTATTTACACGCCTAAGCACCAGAACTTACCCATATTTTAGCTAAGTTTTGAGAATAGAGTGCCTAGTTTCTTATGTTTTTACTCTACTTTGATGTAATAGAGCTAACCTATGTGATTAGCATAATATCAGGTGTTAATGAGGTAGATAGAGACATGATGGGACTATGAATTACGGATGATAAATCACACAAAAGAAAAGTAGCTTGTTGGATCAAATGTGGTGCCTAGAAACAATATCCAAGACTAGTGTGTCATTTATAATTAGTCTAGGGACTTAGAAGGCAATTATAAAAGACAAGATTACCAAAATGTCTTGGTGCTGAAAATTTACAGATTATTCTATTCTGTATTATTTTTTAAAGCAGACTGGCAGCTTAGAGTTGCGAGAAAAGCATTTTTCTTAGTGTTCATTGTTTAAACACCAAGATCGTCTTCTAGTTTTTGGTATGATGAACATACTGATGGTGATTTTCGTTTTGTCCATGAGTAGCTAAGCTTGTTGGTTAGGATTATGGAAACTTTGAAGCATATTATCTATTTTTATGGGTTTTGAATTCATTATGATTTGATTTACTTATATCATACTCTCTTCGTTATGCTTGAATTCTTGACGTTGTAAACATAAAGAATGTGCCATTGAAACATAACTTGTTCGATAGAAAGGTTAATGTTTTGAAAAGAATGTATTGATAAGAAAATAGGGTTTCCAACCTCTATTTCACATGTTAATGCCTTAATAGGATTAATAATTTGGAGATTTCGTATAATTGAGTAAATACTTTTGAGTCGAGAGAACTAAAGTGAATTAATCCTTGATGGTTGAGAAACACTTGGATTGAGAATTTGAATATGTTTCTCTATAAGTATATGCATGTATGAATTCTTAACACCCATAGTTAGAAGATATTAAAAACTACAAGATGGAGATAACCCTAGTTTGTTATTGTCTATATTCAAATATTATTACACGTATTGCTTCACTGTTACACTAAATCCATTACTTCATAATCAAATCAAAACTTCTTTAATTCTGGAACCTTCGATCAATAGTATAATAACAACCACAATACTTAGTGAACACAGTATTTCCTGTGGGATTCGACCCCCAACCCAGTTGGGTTCTATATTTGACAACGACCGCTTACACTCTTGTTAAAGAGTTGTTATTTACGTGTATCAAATTTTGGAGCTATTGCCAGAGAATATGGTTGTCAATTAAGTTTATGTGTGTTAATTGACTGTAAGTCAAGTTTCTTAATTTTACGTTTATTTGTTGTTTTTATTTGTTACAGGTTCATTGTTGTTTATGCCACGAGCCAGATGTTCAGGAGAACCATTGTTACCCTTCAATCCTGAACTTCTTCTCATTGAAAGAATGGATAACCAACAAGAAGCTGAAAGATTACCCGCTTTGGGTAATTCTCAATTTAATCAACAGAATGCTGATAACCCAGGTCTAGTACCTAATCCAGATGAATAGGACCTGGGAGATGATGGGCGTGTAGAGGATATAGCTGCACCAGTGAACAAAAATGTGAATAGAAATCATCCTTTCAAAGCAATACCTGATCACCAAGCTGTTCAATTTAATTTGGAAGACGATGATGATGACTCGGATGGAGCCGATACAATAAGGGCTATTATTCCTCTGCCCTTACCACTCGAAGCTAAATTTAATATTAAAAGCACTATGATCTAGCTATTGAATCTCAAAAGATTATTTGGCGGACTTGTGGGTAATGACCCGAATATACATTTGGTTAATTTTATCTCAACATACAAGTTATTTGACAACCCAGGGGTCAGGAAAATGTTATTCGGTTGTTGATATCTCTGTTGTCTCTATCTAGAGAGGCAAATTTATAGTTGAATGGGATAACACCCGACTCTATTACTAATTTGAGGCAACTAAAAGATGCATTCCTAGAAAGAGTTTTTCTGCCATTCAAAAGGGCATAGTTGAGAGACAAAATAAGAAATTTTAGACAGATTCCAACTGAAGTTCTCCATGAGACTTGGGAAAGGTTCAAGAAGAAGCTTATGAAGTGCCAAAATCATCATATGACCAATGTCCATTTGATGGAGTTATTATATCGGGCCTTGAAATCTTGACTAAGACAGTAGTGGATAATGTGACAGGTGGTTCATTCATGGACCTTAGCTTCTTTGAAGCAGCTGAGATACTTTATCGTATGATGAAACAAAGTAAAGCTTGGTGTACCAGTTATTTTAAGATAAGAAGCTCTACTATATCTAGAGTCATGACTGCAGAACATAGGCAAAGAAAAGAAGAGCGTGACCAGGACATGGGTCACAAAAGACTCAGATGGATCTTCTCACCAAGCATTTATTATTGGGAAAGACAAAGAAGGTTAAAGCTTTAGCATCACAAGGAAAGGCTGACTCCAATTTTGAGAAGAAAGCCAATTACTTGAATAATCAGGAGGGTTTTCGAGGCGGTGGCCAAGGAAACCAAGGTCAATACTACTATGATAATATTGGATATAAGGACTGTGGTTAAGGTAATTGGATGAGTAAGGGTGATAGGAGTGGGTTGTATGTCCCTCTTGGAAACCATGAGGCTGCTATAACTAGTTTACGGAAGATATCCATGGAGGACATGATGGCTAAGTTATTAAAAGGAGTTGAAGCAATAAGTATCGAGGTGACTGAGATAAAAAGAGAGTTATCCTCAATGAACCAGCTATTTGAATTTCACTCTACTTTGATAAATAGTTACAGCAGCAAATGAACCAACTTTCTACTGCATTTAATTAAAGGAAGGCTGGCATCCTCCCAAGAGACACAATACAGAACCCAAGGAAAGATGGGTCATGTATGGCATTCACAACTAGAAGTGGTAAGGTATTGGAAAGCCCTTTTGTGGGCAAGCCTGTGGTTGATATAGTAGCAGATAATATTGAAGAAGTAGAGATTGATCATCCGGTAGATTCTCATAAATCAGATGAGGTTATTGATAAAGCACCATCCAATAGTCAACAGGTTGATGATTTGGAGTAAAATAAGGGAAAGGAGGCTGAAGTGGTGGTTACCACTTTTCCAAAACCACCTCCTCCATTTCCCCATCGGTTGAAGAAAAAGGCCTACGATATAAATTTTGGCAAATTCATGGCTATGCATAAGCAGTTGATGATTAATCAGCCATTGGTGGAGGCATTGGAGCAAATGCTTAGGTATGAAAATTTTATAAAAGATCTCATCACGAAGAAGCGGTCTGTTAGTTTTGAGCCGATGGATAATCTCTATTACTGTGGTGCTATCTCTACAAGGTCTATGGTGTAGCAAAAGGTAGATCCGGGAGCATTTACTATCCCATGCACTATTTGGCCTCTTGACCTTGCAAAATCTCTATGCGAATCGGGAGCTACCATTAATCTAATGCCGCTAGCTATTTATAAAAAGTTGGGTTTGGGAAACCCTACACCCATCAACATGCGACTTATAATGGTAGCTAGGTCGGTAAAATGACCTATTGGTATTTTGTATGATGTGTTAGTGAAGGTTAATAGCATCATATTTCCTACGGATTTCATCATTCTGTATTGTTAGGTGGACTTTGAAGTGCCCATAATCTTAGGTCAACCTTTTCTCATAACTGGAAGTCTGCTGATTAATTTGTGAGCTAACGAGCTCTTATTTAGGCTGAATGATAAAGTGGTACGATTTGATGAGAGCCAATCAATGAAGCAACAGAAAGAAATAAGTGTGTTCTTAATTTTTGATGTATATTATGATGGTGAGCAGGAGGTGCCTATAGAGGTGAAATTTGTTGTTGAGCCCTTAGCTGCAGTGCTGATGAATTTTGATCGGGAAGACATTAAGGAGTATAAAGAGAATGTTTGTGCTTTGATAGGAATGAGATCATATTCTTATGCTCCTAAAAAGATAGATCTTGATTTGAAGAATCGATCAACACCACCGGCTAAGCTATCCAGTTAAGAGCCGTCGGTGTTAGAATTAAAAGAGCTACCTAGATAATTAAGGTACGTGTTTTTGGGCAATGAAAATATGCTACCCATTATTATTGTAGCTATTTTGGGTAAGCAATAGGTGGAAGCACTTATTTCTGTGCTTCAGAGGTATAAAAGAGCAATAGGCTAGACTATTGATGATATTATTAGAGTTTTCCCTGGCATCTGCACTCATAAGATACAACTTAAGGAAGAATGTACTCCAACCATCGAGCATTAATGCCGACTTAACCCACCAATGCAAGAGGTAGTTAATAACGAATTTATTAAGTGGCTGAACACAAGATTGGTTTATCTAATTTTCGACAGTAAATGGGTAAGCCCAGTTCAATGTGTGCCTAAGAAAGGTGGCAAGACTATTTTTGCAAATAAAAAGAATGAGTTGATTCCCTTTATGCATATGACTGGGTAGAGGGTCTGCGTGGACTATTGCAAACTAAACTCATGGACCTTAAAAGATCACTTCCCAATGCCCTTCATAGATTAAATGCCTAATTAATTGGTAGGAAGGGGGTGGTATTATTTCTTGGATGGTTATTCTAGCTATAGTCAGATTTGTATTGCTCCTAAAGATCAGAAGAAGATGACATTTACATGCCCGTATGGAACTTTTGTATCAAGTACATGTCGTTTGAGTTATATAATGCACCCGTTACGTTCCAAAGGTGTATGATGTCTATTTTCTCAGATATGGTGGAGGACACCTTATAGGTGTTATGATTTTTCTGTGATAGGAGATTCATTTGAGATGTGTTTAGCGAACCTGAGTAGGACCTTGCAACGATGTGTGGAATTCAAATTGGTGCTTAATTAGGAGAAATACCACTTTATGGTGAAGAAGGGCATTGTTCTCGGGAATAAAATCTCAGCAAAAGGGATAGAGGTAGATTGATCCAAGGTAAAGGTTATTGAGAAGCTACCAACCCCTATTTCAGTTAAGGGAGTGCATAGTTTTCTTGGACGTGCTAGTTTTTATCGGAGGTTTATAAGGGACTTCTCAAAGATTGTAAATCCACTTTGCAAACTTTTGGAGAAGGAAGCTAAGTTCTCATTTGATGATGATTTCTTG
>NW_025892864.1:123285-200094 GCF_002878395.1 Capsicum annuum
AATTACCCTTGGAGTTGTACCTTGGTCAAAATAATCAAGATCATCTCCAAAACATCATACGATTTGGCAATATATGACTGGTTCCCTAACATACAACTAGGGAGCGGCCAAACCATACCTTGGATATAATGTTATTACCTAGACTGATCATGGTGTGTAATAGTCATACCTTAGAATATGAGTGGTATGCTTAAACTGTACCTTGCCCAGAATCTCAAACTTAGAAAATTTTCTGAGGGTTCAAAGCCAAGGTGTTTAAATACTCCCATACTTTGATCATTCGTCCTCGAATGAAGGGTAAGTTAACCACAAGAACGAGTTACCATATTAACATACATCAACAAACCCTTAACCAAGATAGACAATAGAGACATAAAATAAAAATAAGAAGATCACACATACCTCAAGCACGAGTTTCTAGAACAGAGAAAAAATGTGGAAACTTGGACATAATGTCCTCTTAATCTTCCCTAGTGGCTTCGTCAGACATTTGGTTACTCCATTGAACCTTCACTGAAGCCACCTCTTTCATTCGTAATCAGCAAACTTATTGATCCAAGATCCTAATCTGTACCCCCTTATTGGAAAAAAAGTCTTAAATACGAATGTCCTCTAAAGGAACAACCAACAAAGGATCACCTATACATTTCTGTAATATGGACACATGGAATATCAAATGGATAGAGATCAAACTAGAGGGAAACTTAAACTCATTTGCAACTTTCCCAACCCTCTTCAAAATCAAATATGGACAAACATACTAGGGACTAAGCATTCTCTTCTTACCAAACCGCATCACTCCATCTATGGGAGATACCTTCAAGAATACCCAATTGCAACCATTAAACTCCAAATGTGTATGCCTCACATCCGCATAGGACTTATGGTAACTTTGAACGGCTTTCAACCTATCAAGAATCACTTTACCTTCTCCAAGGCTTGGTGAACCAAATCAAGGCCAAACAACTTACCCTCACAAACTTGATACCACCCAATAGGAGAACGACATTACCTACCATACATAGCCTGCCATTCTAATGCTAGAATGGTAACTAATGTTAGAGGAAAACTTAATCGAAGATAGATGGTCATTCTAATTACCACTATAATCAATCACACAAGAATGCAACAATGTATGAATGGTCCTCTCCACTCGTCCATTTATCTGTGGGTGGAAAGCAGTGCTAAGGCACACCTTAGTTCCCAAACCCTTTTGAAATGACTTCTAAAAGTGAGATAAGAATGGAGTACCATGATCTGAGATGATATAAACTAGAGCAATATGCAAATTCACAATCTTCGTAAGATACAACATAGAAGAATCCTCCACCAAATAACTAGTCCTTACAGTAAAAGGTGAGCGAACTTGGTCATTCTATCCATACTAACACAAATAGAATTACACTAATTTCGAGATTTGGGAATACCTTTGATGAAATCCATATTAATCATTTCCCACTTCCATTCAGGAAAATCTATCTCTTGATACAAACCACAGGGTCTCAAACGCTCAACTTTGACTTATTAATAGACCATACACTTAGCCACATAACAAGACACATCTTGCTTCATATTATTCAAATAATAGAACTCTCTAAGATCATGATACATCTTTGTAGAACTTGGACAAATAAAATAATGAGATCGATGAGCTTCATCCAATATATTTTCCCATAATTCATTAATATCGAGAATACATAACCTACCTTGTTACCTCATCAACTATGTTAGATTTATGTGGATGGTAATAGAGGCTCATATAATAGTCCTTCAGTAAGTCAAGCCATTTCTTTTGTCTAAGATTCAATTCTTTCTGAGTAAAACCATAATGTAGGATCTCCTGATCAGAAAATATGTCAACCTGAACCCCATAGAGATAGTGATGCCAAATATTAAATGCAAAATCCACGGCCAATAACTCTAAGTCATTAGTAGGGTAGTTCTTCTCTTGAATTTTCAATTGCCTTGAAGCATAGGCCACCACCTTACCATGTTGAATTAATACATAACAAAGCCCAACATGAGAAGCATCACAATATACTGCAAAACCATTATTATCCTTGGGCAATATCAAAACTTGAGCGTAAGTCAATTTATCTTTCAACTTTTCAAAACTATCCTTACACGAATCTGACCATAAGAACTTGACCTTCTTCTAGGTTAACTTAGTCAATGGAGTAGCTCTCATAAAAAAACTTTTCATAAATCTCCTATATTAATCAGCCAAACCCAATAAACTTCAAATATCAACTAGAGTCATAGGTCTAGGCTACTTCTTAACTACCACAACCTTTCATGGATTGACCATGATCCCTTTACTAGAGATAACATAACCAAGAAAAGTAATAACCTTCAACCAAAACTCATAGAGAACTTGGCATAGAAATAATGGTCCTTCAAGTTTTACAACATAAAAGGAAGGTGATTGACATGATCCACCTCACTCTTAGAGTAGACCAAGATGTCATCAATGAAGACAATGACAAAAAAGTCTTGGAATAGACAACAGACCCTATTCATCAAATCCATAAAAGCCGTCAGGGCATTGGTAAAACTAAAAAGATAAAACTAGGAACTCATAGTGACTATACCAGGTGCTAAAGGTAGTCTTAGGCATATCCACTTGCCTAATCTTTAGCTGATGATAACCCAACCTAAGATCAATCTTAGAGACACACTTTTCACTTTAAAGCTGATCAAATAAATCATCAATCCTACAAAGAGGAAAATTATTCTTTATGGGACAAAAGATCTTAGGGAAGGATATATAAGTTGATCAAACCAAGGTTGAGGTAATTGCCAAGTTGTACCCCTACACTTCTGTAAAGGCTGTTCGGAGTTTACTTGGGCATGCCGGGTTCTATCAGTGATTTAAAAGGGATTTCTATAAAATAGCTCATCCAATGTGCAAGCTTTTTGAAAAGAAGGAAAATTTTAATTTTTATGATGCTTGCTTGAAGTCCTTTAATTATCTCAAGGATTTGCTTAAATCGGCTCCCATTGTTGTGGCTCCAGATTGGTTATCCCTATTTGAAGTGATGTGTGATGCAAATGGAGTTGCATTAGAAGATTTTACAGAGTAAGAATTGTTTGTGGTGGTATATGCTTTACTTGTTAAGCATGAAAGTGGTGTTGCATATCGATTATGCCGCCCTTATATACCTCATGGAAAAGAAGGAAGCTAAACCACACCTAATTATGTGAATCTTGATTTTGCAAGAATTTGATTTTGAGGTAAAAGATCAAAACGGTTGCGAAAACCAAGTGGCCAACCATCTCTCACGTGTTAAGAGTAACTATAAAAATCATGGAGAGATTGAGATTGACGATGATATTACTGATGAGTTAGTCATGTCAATATTTGAGAAAGTCGCACCGTGGTATGCTAACTATGTTAATTATGTGGAGCATGGTGTACTCCCCGAGAGTCTTACCAATCATTAAAGGAAGCGGTTCTTGTTCGATGTACAAAAATATTTTTTGGATAAACTCTTCATATTTTGGGAGTGCACGAATGGTGTGATTAGGCATTGATTTATGGAAGTAGAAATGATGGATATCCTTGAAGCATGTCACTCCTCACCTTTTGGTGGTCACCATGGAGGTTTCTAAACCGCTGCCAAAATTCTTGAATGGGGTTATTATTGGCCCACCATTCATTGGGATGCAATTAAGTAGGTAAAATCATGTCATCAATCTCAAATGTAAGGTGGCATCTCGAGAAGACATGAAATGCCCCTTAATAGAATCTTGAAGTTGAACTCTTTCACGTATGTGGAATTGATTTTATAGGCCTTTTTGTGAGCTCTTTTGTTAACAAATATATATTAGTGATGGTTGATTATATTTCTAAATGGGTAGAAGTTGTGGCACATCCGAACAATGAGAGCAAAAACATCACTTTCTACTTGAAGAAATATATTTTTACACGATTTGGAATGCCACATGCCATCATTTGTGACAGAGGCTCACACTTTTATAATCGGGTATTTAGGGCTCTCTTGACAAATATAGGGTGAAGCACAAGGTTGTTACCTCATATCACCCCCAAAAAAGTGGCCAATTTAAAGTTTTCAATTGATAAATCTTAGTTTTTCTCAAAAACACTATGAATGTAGGTCAAACTAATTGGGTAAGGCAACTTGATGAGGCACTTTGGGCGTATAGGACAACCTACAAAACATCAATTGGTATGTCGCCCTACCAATTGGTGTTTGGGAAAGCATATCACTTGCCCATCGAGATTGAGCATAAAGCCTTGTAGGCATTAAAGAGGTTGAACATGAATAGGGAACAAGCTTCTGAGTCAAGGGCCACTAAACTCCATGAGTTGAAGGATTTTTGACTCAAGGCCAAAGAAAGTTCCGTATTGTATAAGGATAAAAGGAAGAAATGACATGATTCTAAAATACTAAGGCGAGAATTTCATTGAGGCGATTGTAACGACCCTAAATTGTCTCCTGCGATGTCACACGGTGCTTAAGGCTATAAGTAGCCCCAAGCTAAAACTTTGAGCCTGTTTCTACTAATATCACTCATTTCAAGATGAAATCATTCAAACACTAGCATAGTCATATCATATGAAAGGAAATAAGGAGAAAATGCTCAGTCCAAATGACCAAGCAATACCTAAAACCTAAACAAAACCATAATCTGGTAACTAGTCTGACAAAGCCCCTACTAATCCATGAACTAGAGAGCCATTGGGACAGGTCCCCAACTGACTCGAAATGAACTGGAAATAACAACATAGTCTCTCAACATATGGAAATGTCTGAATATAGGTACTCGAAACATGAGGAATCACTACTGTAGAAATGTAGATAGAGGTACTCAGAAGTCACTAATAAGGTTTGGACTGTGTACCTGAACCTACATTATAAGACAATGTCACACATAGATGTATATGTGGATCAGCAGTTGGGAATGCACTAAGTATGTGGGGGTGCATGTATTTATATAAAACAACATCAACACTCTATAATCAAATCGTAATAAGTAATAACTCACGTGGCTTGAATAAATATAAAATGTGAAGCTCACGAATCATGTAAAATGGAACATGTAACACAATTTCGTGAGTCATTATATTTTGAGCTTTAAAATTTGTACTCTTCTCTTATTCTCATTACTCAATGCTAAATGAAACTTTAAGCAATACTTTGAACTCATGCATATGTATCATGGAGAGTAAAACTTCTTCAATGCTGAAGAACTCATAACTCTTTTGAACTCAAATACTTGGAATTTGAAATCATATAACTTTTGAACATACTTAAAGGCATTTCATTCACGTTAGGAAAATATCTCATTTCAAGCTTTAGGGAAAAATATTCTATCTCAAAGAAAAATACTTTAGTTTAGGGATTTTCTCTTAACCGACATAAACCAAGCGAGCTACATGGAGTCCAACATTTTGTCCTCCTAAGGAAGAGACCTCACGTAGGGGAGAGGTATCATAATCTTGCCAGGGAGTATAACCTAGATCCAGTGATCTCAAAAAAAACTCGACCTCGAGCCCCATATTAATTCAACTTTAGGCCCAATGATATTCATAAACTTGGCCTCAGGCCCAACCTACGGTGGCATATCGTTTTAGAGTAAGAAACCGTAGTAACTTACCCGCTCGGTGCTAAATACTACTCCCTTTAGATTATCTACGCTCATCTCATAAAAATCCACTTTTAAAAATAATCTCATGGTTCACCACGAACCTAATAATAAAATCTGTACTCTCATGCAAGAAAGTGGATTTCAAAATGCAATGACCATTAGGTTAAAACATTTCTTAACAATCTCAGAATACTTAAATCATAGGTTCTTATAGAACTATAGTTCATAAAATCTCAAGTCTCAAGTAGGGCTTAATAACCCATAATTCAATCTTAAGTTAAAACTGATCAAAAGCATAATAGATAGAATATAGACTCATAACTTATGTAGAAATCTGGAAATTGCAGCAATTTATCTCAAAATCTCAACATACTCATATACTTCAATGTTTCAAACATTTCAACTATTAACTTTACAAGGATTAAAATCATGGGGTATATATCCCACTGCAATTTCTTAAGAAAACATGTAAAAATCATGCCATTAGACTCTTAATTCAAGGGAAATATCAAAAGCTTGCAACCAATAATAATGGTTGAAAACCCCCAATTAAATTTCATGAAAAATATCATAAATTGCAGAGAATTGTACTTTAAATAAGCTTTTGGGCAAAAGGGTGAAAGGATTACCTTTTTTCAAAACCCCACAAACCTTGAATTAGAAGCTTTGGATGAACTCTCGCTTTTAAGACTCTATTCATACTCTTGAATGAGGGTTCTTCAAGCCCTTGACTTTGGAACCTTAAATCTTGACTCAATTAAGAAAATCTGTGGTGTATTCTAGAGATTCTTGGACGAGGCTTTGGACACTTTGGATTTTTGTTGAGAGAGACTTCATAGAATGCTTATAAATGACCTTGATTTGGTGTTTGCACGGTTTAAGAGGCTTGGAAAAGTCCAAAGTGCCCTTTTTAACTTCTGTACAAAGCTGAAAAAATAAACTAGGAACCCGATTTCATGGGCCACCATGATGCGCCACTATCGCGAAGGTTTACTGGAAATTGACAAATGTGAAATTGGTAGTCACCGTGATGTGGAGCCATCGCGTTGTCCCACTAGTTGGGACCTGGAACTTTAGTGCGACGCGTCACAATCGTGCAAGGCCATTGGAAATTGACTAATTAGAAATTGGGGTCCTCCGCGATGCGCCACTATCATGGAGTTCTATTAGAAATTGACAATTCTCAAATAGACCCTCTCTACAATACACCAAGCACAAAAATGATGTTGTTTTACGACTTGGACTTAAATTAGCCATAACTTCTTACTCGGATATCTGATTTGAGAGAATATTATATCGACGGAAAGCTTATCAAATTTCCCATGTGATAAAAAGTCGAAATTGGGGAAATTCTATATGATTAACATGATAATAACTTAGAAAGTCACTTCTTAATCTTTTAGGGCCAGAATTACACCCACTTGACATGCCCGAAGGTTCATTCTATGAGAGAATTTTACAGGGTCTTACAATATCTCCCTCTTGGAAACAATCATCCTTGAATATCACTGGTTAGACTAGGAACACAGGAAAAATAGAGTACACAAAGCGGAAGAAATTTTAATTAAACTGCTCAAAATCTCTCTAAACTCTTGAATGCCTCGAAAATTGGAAGAACTCAAGTAAGAATAGATACATAGCTGAACTTTAGATTAGAATGGCTGAGTTAAGGAAGAATAATACCTTTGGATCGAATTGAACCCATGGAAAAGAGGTGCAGATACTTGGCTCACATATCTACTTTTGCCTTCTAAGTAGCGCCCTTAGCTGACTGGTTCCGCCACAACACTTTGACCAAGGGAACCTCTTTGTTCCTCAGTCTACAAATCAGAAAATCTAGGATCTCAATGGGAATCTCATCGAATGAAAAACTGTTCTGAATAACACCACTCTCTAAAAGATATACTTCAAAAGAATCACCAATATACTTTTTAAGCATGGACACATGAAAAACAGGATGAACAGCTGACAACTCTGTAGGCAACTCAACCTCATAGGCTACTTTCCTAACACGACTCAAAACTCTACACGGGCCAACATAATGGGGATGAAGGTTTCCCTTTTTACCAAACCTCTTCACCCCTTTTATGTGTGAAATCTTCAAGTACACCAAATTAGCCACTTCAAACTCAAGATTTTTTCTTGTCACATTGGCATATGACTTTTGACGAATCTAAGCTGTCTTTAACCTCTCTTTAATCAACTTAAATTTCTCCATAGCTTCAAAGACTACATCAGGACCAATCACGGCTGTTTTACCCACTTCAAACCAACCGATAGGTTATCTACATCTCGTACCATATAAGGCCTCAAATGGTGCCATCCTGATGCTGGCATGGTAACTATTATTACAGGTGAACTCTATCAATGGCAATTTCTCATCCTAACTACCCTTGAAATAAAGAGCACACGCCCTCAACATATTTTTTAGGGTCTGAATGGTCCTCTTATCCTAACCATCTGTTTGCGGATGAAAAGTAAAACTCAAAAGAACTTGGGTACCAAGACCCTATTGAAATGCCCTCTAAAACTAAGAAGTAAATTGAGTGTCCCTATCCAAAATGATAGACGAGGGAAATCCATGCAGCCTGACTAACTCCCAAATATATAATCTAGCATAATCCTCAACTGAATAAGATATGAGCATGGGTAAAAAATGCGTGGACTTAGTCAACCTATCCACAACAACCTAAATAGCATGATGACAATGCAAAACGGGCAACCCGGTTATAAAGTTCATATTCACCACCTCCCACTTCTAAGTGGGTATACCAAACTCTTGAATCACAGCACCAGGTTTTTGGTGCTCTACCTTAACTTGTTGGCATATTGCAGACTTTGCTACAAACTCAGCTATATCCTTCTACATACCATTCCACCAATAGATTTCCCGCAAGTCGCGGTACATCTTCGCAGTGCCGAGATAAATACAATACCGTGCGCCATGCGCTTCAGCCATAATCCTCTGCCTCAGATCATCAACACATGAAACACACAATCTATCTTGCACTCTCAATACGCCATCTCACCCTTAGGAGAAAACCTCTACATTTTGAACCTAAACTGACTCCTTCAGTCTGACCAAACTAGGATCCTTGTCTTGCTTCTCCTTCACTTCCAAAACTAAAGAGAATTCAGAACTACTTTCCACCAAAGTACTTCCCTTAGCTGAATCAAGCAACCTAACACCCAATCTAGCCAGATAATGCACATCATGAGCTAACTCCTTCTTACCTTCCTCTATATGAGCAACACTACCCATAGACAATCTGTTAAGACCATCCGCCACTACATTGGTCTTTCCTGGGTGATACAACACATTCATATCATACTCTTTTAGCAACTCTAACCACATCCTCTACCTAAGATTTAACTCTCTCTAAGTAAACATATATTACAGGCTCTTATGAATAGTAAATACATTAATATAAACACCATAAAGATAGTGTCTCTAGATTTTCAAACCAAAGACCACAATAGCTAACTCAAGATCATGGGTTGGGTAATTCGTCTCATACGGCTTCAACTGTCTAGAGGCATAGGCTATAACATTACCTCTTTGCATCAACATACAACCCAAACCAATTCTAAAGGAATAATAATACACCACAAAACTATCTGTACCATCAGGCAAAGTCAACACAGGGACTAAAGTAAGTCGAGTCTTCAACTCCTGAATACTATTCTCATAGGAATCTGACCACTAGAACTTAACTTATTTTTGGGTCAACCGAGTCATGGGAGACGCAATAGAAGAGAAACTCTTAACAAAATAGTGATAGTAGGTCGCTAGACCCAAGAAACTTCTAATGTCAGATGGAGAGATAAGTCTAGGCTAATTTTTTTTATAGTTTTTGTCTTTTGGGGATTAACTCTAATACCCTCAGCTGAAATGATATGACCCAGAAAGGTTATAAACCTTAGCCAAAATTTGCACTTAATGAATTTGGTGAACAACTGGTGATCTCTAAGAGTTTGCAAGATAATTCTAAGATGATTTGCATGATCATTCTCGTTACAGGAGTACACAAGGATATCATCTATGAAAATAGTGACAAACATATCGAGATATTGCTTGAACGCTAGATTCATGAGGTCCATGAAGGCGACTGGGCTTTGGTTAGCCCAAAGGACATGACTAGAAACTTAAAGTGACCATAGAGGGTTTGGAAAGCTATATTTGGAATATCATATCCCCTCACTTTAAGTTGATGATAGCCGAATCTAAGGTCTATCTTGGAGAAATAACTTGCACCTTACAACTGATCAAATAGGTAATCAATTCTTGAAAGAGAATACTAATTTTCGATTGTGACCTTGTTAGGCTGACAATAGTCAATGGACATATGCAAAGAACCATCTTTTTTTTATACGAATAAGAAAGGTGTACCCCAAGAAGAAATACTGGACCTTATGAAACCTTTGTCTAAAAGATCTTTGAGTTGCTCTTTCAACACCTTATGCTCAGTTGGTGCCATACGATATGGTGGAATATTATGTGAGCTAATGCTAACACATTTAAAGTATTTAAATTTGAATAATTGCAAAGTCTTAAGCAATTTTTATTGTTTTTAATCGTTTTTGTGTGTTAATGAAGATACAAGTGATCGGGGAGAAAACCAAAGAAAAGAAGAATAAAACAGTTGAAATCTAGTGGAAATTACATGAAATGTATCTGACGATAATTTTGAAGCGCCGTCATACATGGAATAGGCTATCAAAGTTACCGTCAAGATTGGACAGAACCTAAGAAGATTAGATGAACTATGATCATGATTCGGAAAGGTAATCAAATATTTGACCTCTCATCAAAATCACCATCAACTAGAGGGCAGAGTATGCTGATTTCCAGTAAAGTGTAATGCCAGTTTGATAGTATTGGTAGAAGAAAAATCAAGTAAAAATATGTTAGAAGTTTTAATGTTGTCTGACGGCAATGTTCACGGCCTTGCACATGTGTGACGGCCATTCAAAAAATCCGTCAAAACCAGAGAAACTTTTGTAGATTCTGGAAAAGTTTGACGATGCTTTTGAAGTGCCGTCACACCTGTGACAGCAAATCAGAAAGGTTGTAAAAGCTAGGAACTAAAAATAGTGTTGATGTTTAACTGGGTGATCCTTCTTTTTTTCTTGTTTGATTATGAGTACTAATTAAGGATTTCTACGTTGTATAGAACTAAGCATGGTACCCAAGAGAAATAATTTAACCACACCAAAGAAAGCAGCTAAAGAGAGTGTACCTCAACAACTTGTTAATGAGGACTCTAATTATGAAGACGAGGAGCCTTTGCTCAGATGGAAAAAAAGAGGACAAGTCCAAAGACTTCATCACCACCTAAGCCTATAAAGATGGAGGATACTGATGATACTAACACGACAACCTTATCTAATCAAGCTTCGGAGGAATAAGGATCAGAAAAAACTGAGCAAGATTCTGAGAGCACTGAACAAAAAGTTGAAACTGAAGATTCTGGGAGGCCTACAACTGAAAAAACTAAGTCTGAATCACCATCTTTAGAGCAGCAAGGTTCTAAGGATTCTCCAGAATACGGAAATTTGGTGAAATTCCAAAACCCTGAGGTTAGGATTAATGTGAGATGGAAAATCCCTGGGGCTAAAACAATCTATTTGGATGGACTTCGCAGAACAGATTGATGAAGTGCCAGAAGGCCAGTTATAGGGGAGAAGAACATTATAACATTAGGGTTGGTCTAATGCCCTCAGATGATGCATAAGAAAGAAGTATAGTATCGAGTTGACTACTAGGGGGAGTGGTGTTTACTGTCCTTTATTGGTCCAGGAGTTCTATGCGAACTACCAGGCTAAGGTGGAAAATGTGCAAAGAAGGGGATAAAACGTCAGATAAGCCTCTTCTGACCAAAGTTGCAGTACATGAAGTGAGGGTGGATGTATCAGATACCACCATAAATAGGTTACTTCATTGGCCAGCCTTCGTCCCACAAGCTACATCACCTACGTTCTATGCCCGATTAAAGCATCGACAAAATCAGTCCAAGAGGCTAGTGACTCTCATAGCAGATGGGGAACTGGAGTGGTTGAATAATCCAACAGAAAAGATTACCAAAGCATCTCTAAATTCAGAGGCAAGATTTTTGTGGGGTTTAATACGGCTTCATCTGATACCCACCAAAGGAGACAACATATTAGGGGATGATCGAGCAATACTAGTTGCAAGCTTGAAAGATAGAACCCCCTTGGAGTTTAGAGAAATTATAGCGCAAGAGATAAAGATTCGACTTGCAAGACCCAATGTTGCATATCCATTCCTATATCTGATTATTAGGTTGTGTGAAGGAGCTCATGTACCTGAGATTTCAGGTATTGATGATGAGATACCTGCCAAGACGACTCACAACCCTATCAACAAAAATGAAATTTGGCCAGGCTTGCGACTTGACTAAGATTCAGTTGGTGCGGCAGATCCTTCAGTCACTGAGATTATTTCAGCACCAGATGTGGGGGTCCAAAGCACTGAAACTGTACCACCACCATCACCAACACATTCAAATCAGGCAGGTTCAGCGCCTTACAGTTTTCCAATTACTTCATATCCTCTAACAGCAACAAGGTCGGCATTTCAGCCGATTGATATCAGGAAGGTGGCTAGGCAAGAAAATTGGTGTAAGGTTCAACTATAGGCCTTAACCAAAATATTTTCTACCGCTGTTGACAAAAGAATCAAAGTTGCACTCTAACCTTTCATGACTTTGCCTGAGCAAGTGGCAGATCTTGAGAACAGATTCGATCCTTAGAAAGAGAGATGACAGATACTGATCTTGCTACTTTTAGGGTTGTGTTGGACAAGGTAAAAGTTGAGGTTGGGATGATGCAGCAACATCAAATCATGGCGCCAATAGGTTCATCCATGAATGATATAGAGAAAGACATTCCTATACTTTATCTTACTGAGGATTCCCCAAAGAAAAAAAAAAGGGAAAACAAAGGCAAAAGCAAAAGAGATGAGCCTGATAGTGAAGAAGATAGAAAGGCCAAAAAGAAAGCAAGCAAGAAGGAAGAGAAGGAGAACTTTAAAAGGGTAAGACTGGAGTCTCTAGCTGACATAGATAAATCGGAAGCAGCCATCAAAGCTAGGGCTGCAGGTGCTTCATCGAGCCAGGCTCCAGTCACTGTAAAGACAGATGCTACCAGTGTAGAGAAGACAGTAGATGATGCTGTAGCTGGGTTGGAGACCCAGGATCCACAAGCTTGATTGTGTTCAGGTATATCCTAACCCTTAGTGTATTTTATTTTTGATTTTAAGTTGACGGTATAGGAAAACTATTGTTGTAACATGTTCTGTAAATAATTAGGAATAGTACAAGTACTCGAGGCAGTTAGCTTGTTTTGTAATTTTTGAGTACCTCTCCAGTGGTCTAATCTGTCATGAATTGTGTGAATTACATCTAATGTGACCACTGTGTATCTGTTTGTGGCATTAGTGGGGCAAATAAATAACCTGTAGAAAACAAATACATGAAACAGATGAGTAATGGTGTGTTGTATACTTGTATGCTATGCGCATGTAAGGTCTTACTCAGTTTCCATTATGCGTTGAATCTAAAACTTTCCCAGTTAGTCATACCATAGTCATAGAATAGGCGTTAGGAAAGGATCATAGGTCGTTTTTGCATGTTAACCTATTTTAGCTTAAATGACCGTCCAAATATGACCCTTGATCCCTTTTTACGCCTAAATAGCCAAGTTCTTTATTATACACCTTTCACTTTCCCATTACATCACAATGAACCTATTTTGGTCGTGGTCCTTCTTGAACACTGTGCACCTCGATCTAGGCAAATAACCTAAGTTGAGAGTGGCTACTATAGGGGTGCGTGATGCATTATGAGTATGAAGAGAGGTAAAATAAGCAAAATGAAAAACAAGTTAGCTGTAGTGAAAAAGCAAATAGAAAAGAAAAAATTGAAAAAGTTGATCTAATGCTTGAACAGACAGCACCCATATTGAGAATACTTGACAAATAAAAGAGGGAAGAAAAGAAGGTCAAAAGTTGAAACCCCATGAGTTAATGTAGTGCCAAGGAGGTGTAGTCACTATGAAATATCCTTGAATGTCATAACAACCCCTAGCCTACATTATAACCTTAGAAAATCCCTATAGTGATCCTAACTGACTTATCTGAAGAATTTAGTACTGACTATAAGGGCGATCCTACGGCATTTGATGCGTAGTGTTTGAACTTCGTTGTAAGAGTGAGTTTTACGTTCATCCTTATGTCTATACATGTGAATCTGAGTGAGAAAGGGATTTCTTTATTATGATGGCACAACAGGTATGTTGCTATTAACTACTTTGTTTGGAGAATGTAATTTGAGTTTGTGCTAGGTTGTCATTGCTGAGATTTTTGCCATATCTAGATACTTGTGAGTTACATGGTTGTTTTCAAATATTATTCACAGTTGACTTTATTTTGATTGTTCATGGATATGGTGCATGTATTCTCAACTGATAAGAATAGTTAGCTGCCAAATTGTACTTTGTTTACTCCTAGTTATGTTTTGGTTGCTTGAGGACAAGCAATTGTTTAAGTTGAGGGTGTTGATGTGTGAGCCGATGCTAACACATTTAAAGCTTTTAAATCTGAATAATTATGAATTCATAAGAAACTTTTGTTGTTTTTGATCATTTCTGTATGTTAATGTAGATACAAGTGATCGGGGAGAAAACCAAAGGAAAGAAGAATAAGATAGTTGAAATCTGGTGGAAATAAGCTGAAATGTATCTAACGATCATTTTGAAGTGTCGTCATACATGGGATAGGCTATCAAAGTCACCGTCAAGATTAGATAGAACCTGAGAAGATTAGATGAACTGTGATGATGATTCGAAAGGTACATCAAATATTTGATATCTCATCCAAATCGTCGTTAACCAGAAGGCAGAGTATGCTGATTTGCAGTGAACTGTGACGCCTATTTGCAAGTGCCATCAAGATCTTTGACACGCCATTAGGATTAACATCTGAAGAGTCAGAAGATAAAAATTCACTGGAACATTTGACGATATTTTGTACACATCGTTAGGTGTCTGATGGGCCATCAAAAGCATCGTCGTCTAATCCGAAGAGAAAACTGAAACTTTAATTTTGTTTCCTTAGTTAAGGTTGACTATTTAAAAACTTGTTTTATGGTTTTGAGTAGAAGATCGATCATTAATTATCAGAAAAGAACTTCTAAAGAGAAGCACGTAACATTGCTTCATCTTTAACATCAAATATTTTTCTTATTTCTTATCAACTATTTTTGGTCTTCCACCTTGTGAATAAATTGAAGGAACTACTTGTTATTTTTTTATCCATTCATAAGTTGATCCTTATCATCATGAATTAAACTTGTTATTTTGTTCATCAAATCATAAGTGGCTATTTCCATTAGCCAGAGTTATGGGATCCATGGATTAGGGTTTGATATGATGCTAGGTGTTTAACGGATTCGAAGAGTAGTAGAACGTTTTGAAATTCTATTGTTTTAACTTAAATCTAGAGGTTTCAAACATTAGATTATGTCTTAGGTTTTATTTGCTTCTAATGGAGAAATAGACTAGAGGTCGTGAATTATCAACAGGGACTCGAAAGATACCAACCTTCTATTCAATGATTGATGTCATAACTGGATTAATCTACTTGAGAGAACATCCTATTGGAAATAGATAAGTTGTCTAAGTTTGAGAGAATTAGTTAATAAATTGTCTGGTAAGGTTGAGAGATAAGTCAAAAAGTATCATAGACAAGGATATTCTACTGTTTCTACTTACTCCAAGAATCCTAAGCATTACCTAGTATTTGTTAACTCCCAATACCCATGGTGAACATAACTCTGGTTTCTCATTTATATTGATTAAAATCACTGAAGTATTGAAAGTGACACTTGGCTTTCTGTGAAACTTAAACCCCCATCTTTAGGAAATAATAAACTATCAGTAAAGCATTTCGTAAACAAATCGAAGTTCACACCCTATTTCCTGTGGGAATCGACCCCAACCTAGTTGGGTTTTATATTGACAACGATCGCTTACACCCATTCAAGACTGTAATTTGAGTGTTATCATTGAATAAAAATAGGAAAAGTATCAGGAAGAAGGTCAATCCTAAATTCTATCTCTCTATCGGGAGGTACCCCTAGGAGATCTTTTGGAAAAACATCTGGAAACTCATTAACAATATCGACTGACTGAATAGTTGGAGCCTCAAATTTAGTGTCTTTGACTCTAACTAGGTGATAGCTGCAACCTTTGGATATCATCTATCTGTATTTGAGATAGGAGATAAAATGACTCTTGGGAGATACCGAACTCTCGGACCACTCAAAAGTTAGTTTATCAGGAAATTAAAAGTTGACCATACGGGTATGAAATTCTATAGACGCATCACAAGAATGAAGCTAATCCACACCCAAAATAAGGTCAAAAGACACCATGTCTAACTTTATCAAATCAGCAAGTATGACACTATGAAGAACAGTAACAAAACAATCTCTATACACTTGTCTAGCAACAACTGACTCCCCGACGGGTGTAGAAACTAAGAAAGGCTTAGGAATCTTTTCGGTACTCATTTTGAAATTCATAGTTACAAGTAGGGTCACATAAGAGAGACTTGACCCGGGGTCCAACAAAACATAAACATCAAGATAAAAGACACGGAGCATACCAGTAACATCATCGAGAGAGGCCTCCTGCTCCTGATAAGATGGTAAGGCATAGAATCTATTCTGGCGCTGGTCACCAACAGTGCTAGATGAAGCACCCTAAGTAGGGGCGAGATGGGTTACAGGAGCTGGTGCACTAGCATCCTGTGCCTGAGGTCGGGCATCTCTGTTCTCCTATCTTATATGAGGACAATCTCTAAGCCTGTGTCCCTGCTTCCTATAACCAAACCAACCCCTCAGATCTATGAAACAGTTACCGCGATGACTCTTACCACACTTAGCATAAGAAGGATAGTGGGGCCTATTACCAATACTATTATTCGAATTAGACATAAAAGATCAACCCCATTGCTTCTGCCTTCTTCTAGACATGGGAGCACCAGCTGATATAGGCGCTGGCATTGATGGACGCCTCTAAAACTGAAGATGGCTTCCTTTATGGAACGTAGGCTAGCCAAACTCATGCTGCTCAGATCTTTCCCTCTTGATACCCCTCACTTGATCTCTCTCCTTAATCTTATCATCCACTATCTGTTGGGCATACATCATCAACCCAGACTGATCCATATCCCTACACAGCATCACAGTCCTACATTCATTCAGTACTAACCCATAAACATATATCACAAATTTGCTCATACTATCCCGGGTGTCATAAATCAAATCAGGAGCATACTTAGCCAACTGATTAAACTTCAAGCAGTACTCTTTAATAGTCATGGAGCCCGTCTTCAAGTTTATAAAATCCTCAATATTTTCTTCCCTTATCTTAAGCAGAAAGAACTTGTTTAAGAATGTATCTCGAAACACCTACCAAGTCATAAGAGCACATCTTCACCTCTACCTATCCTCCACGATACAACACAGTCATAAGAAATGTTCTACATCCTGTAGGATGTCAACTCAACACTTTCTTACTCATAAACATACATCACCTGCGTGATCTTTCTCACCTCTTCAAGATACAACTATGAGTCCTCATCTGTCTTAGACCCATAAAATTTTGGTGGATTCATCTGCATGAAATCATAGATCCTAGCCACAAGTATATCACCTCCCTACTGATTAGCAACTACAGCCTGGTTATTGGCCCAAACATTGATGATTACTGCTTCAGCTAATTCCTGAATGGCTGCCCGAAACTCGGCATGAGACACAGTCTCATTCAAAGAATCAACAGGTGGGGGTTGGTCATTATCGTTCCTGTGGGCATTCACTCTTCGGAGAGGCATTTTCTGAAATAGAAGAGCACAAATTATTAAATAAGAGGGACAACTATAGGCATGATAGAATCCAAAAGAAAGAAACAACTTTTCCTAAAATATCTTGTAGCCTCTTTCACATAGATGTGGCACGCTACACACCGATGATCAAGACTCTACTTAATGCGGCTTGTCAGACTCCCTAAGACCCCTTTAAAACCTTAGGCTTTGATACCAAGTTTGTAACGACCCGAAATTGCCTCCCGAGATGTCACACGGTGCTTAAGGCTACAAGTAGCCCCAAGCTAACCCTTTGAGCCAGTTTATACTAATAACACTCATTTTAAGATGAAATAATTCAAATACTAGCATAGTCATATTATATGAAAGGAAATACGGAGAAAATGCTCTGTCCAAATGACCAAGTAATACTGGAAACCTCAACAAAACCATAATCTGATAACTAGTCTGACAAAGCCTCTATTAATCCATGAACTAGAGAGAAATTGGGATAGAATCCCAACTGACTCAAAATGAACTAGAAATAACAACATAGTCTCTCAAAATATGGAAATATCTAAATATAGGTCCTCAAACAATGAGGACTCACCACTGTAGAAATGTAGTTACAAGTACTCAAAAGTCACTGATGAGGTTGGGACTGAGAACCTAAACCTACATTATAAGACAATATAGCACATAGACGTATATGGGGATCAGCACTTAGGAATGTACTGAGTATGAGGCGGGTTCATGTAATTATCTAAAAAAATCAATAGTCTTTAAACAAATCATGCATGTAATAAGTAATGACTCAAATGGCTTAAGTAAATATAAAATGTGAAGCTCATGAATCATGTAAAATGGAACATGTAACACAATTTCGTGAGTCATTATACTTTCAGCTTTGAAATTTGTACACTTCTCTTATTCTCATTAATCAGTGCTAAAGGAAACTTTAAGCAATACTTTCAACTCATGCATATCTCTCATGGTGAATAAAACTTATTCAATGCTCAAGAACTCATAACTTTTTTGAACTCAAATACTTGGAATTCAAAATCATATAACTTTGGAACGTACTTAAAGGCATTTTATTCACGTTAGGAAACTATCTTATTTCAAACTATAGGTAAAAATGTTCTATCTCAATGGAAAATACTTTAGTTTAGGGACTTTCTCTTAACTGACATAAACTAGTGAGCTACATAGAGTCCAATATTTTGTTCTCCTAAGGAAGAGACCTCACATTTGGGAGAGGTGTCATACTCTTGCCAGGGAGTATAACCTAGGTCTAGTGATCACTAAACAAACTCGACCTCAGGCCCAATATCAACTCAGTAATAGGCCCAATGATAATCATAAACTTGGCCTCAGGTCCAACCTATGGTGGAACATAGTTTTGGGGTGAGAAACCATAGTAAAGTACCTGCTAGGTGAAAAATACTACTCCCTTTAGATTATCTGCACTTATCTCATAAAAATCCACTTTTAGAAATAATCTCATGGTTCACCACGAACCCAATAATCAAATTTATACTCTCATGCAGGAAAGTGGATTTCAAAGCTCAATGACCATTAGGTCAAAATATTTCTCAACAATCTCAGAATACTCAAATCATGGGTTCTTATAGCATAATAGTTCATAAAATTTGAAGTCTCAAGTAGGGATTAATAGCCCATAATTCAATCTCAAGTTAATACTTAGTAAAAGCATAATAGATAGCACATATACTCATAACTCATGTAGAAATCAAGAAATTATAGCAATTTATCACAAAATCTCAACGTACTCATATACTTCAATGTTTCAAACATTTCAACAATTAACTTCTCAAGGATTAAAATCATAGGGTATAGACCCAACTACAATTTCTTAAGAAAATATGTAAAAATCATGTCATTAGACTCTCAATTCAAGGGAAACATCAAAAGCTTGCAACCAATAACAATAGGTGAAAAAACCCCAATTCAATTTCTTGTAAAATCTCATAAATTGTAGAGAATTGTAGTTTAAAATAGCTTTTGGGCACAAGGGTGAAAGGATTACCCTTGTTCAAAACTCCACATACCTTGAATTAGAAGCTTTGGATGAACTCTCGCTTTTGGGACTCTATTCGTACTCTTGAATGAGGGTTCTTAAATCCCTTGACTTTGGAACCTTGAATCTTGACTCAATTAAGAAAATTTATGATGTATTCTTAAGATTCTTGGAAGAGGTTTAGGATACTTAGGGTTTTATTATGAGAAAACATGAGAGAGACTTCATAGAATGCTTGTAAATGACCTTGATTTAGTGTTTTCACGATTTAAGAGGCTTTGAAAAAGTCCAAAGTGCCCTTTAACTTCTGTACAAATCTAGAAAAAAAATATAAATAGGGAACCCGATTTCATAAGCCACCACGATGCGCCACTATCATGGTGGCTCACTGGAAGTTGAAAAATGGGAAATTGGTAGTCACCACAATATGGAGCCATCGTGTTATCCTACTAGTTAGGACTTGGAACTTCAGCGCGATGCGTCACAATTGTGCTAGGCCACTGAAAATTAAATATTGGAAAATTGGGGTCGTCCGCGATGCACCACTATTGTGGAGTTCCACTAGAAATTGAAAACTGTCAAATAGACCCTTTCCACGATGCGCCAAGCACTAAAATGATATTGTTTTACGACTAGGAGTTAAATTATCCATACATTCTTACCCGAGTATTAAATTTGGGAGAATCTTATATCGACGGAAAGCTTATCGAATTTCCCATGTGATTAAATGTCGAAATTAGGGAAATTCTATATGGTTAACATGATACTCACTTAGGAAGTCACTTTTTAAAATGTTAGAGTCGAAAATACACCTCACTTCACACACCCTAAGGTTCATTCTATGAGATAATTTTGTTGGATCTTACAATAATAGTGTACTCTTTTACAACTTTTGTTTAAAGCTTTTTGTAGGAAAGCTTCATTTTAAGTGGTTAGACCCCTTTATAAGTTCTAGTGTTTACCTTAGTGGTTCTATCAAATTAAAAGATCTTGAGAAAAATAAATTTGTAGTAAATGTCCAAAGGGTGAAACAATACAATGTGGGAGATCCCAAGGTGGCCAAGGTGGAGTTGGTACACTTCAAAAATCCTACATGTGATAATGGAGTGTCGTGCTGTGACGTTAAATTAGGACCTTAATGGGAGGCAACCCATACTTTACACACTTATTGAAATTTTGATGTGTTGTACGTTTTTTGACACAAGTTGGAAGTCCAAAAGAGCATGGGGAAATAGAGTTGGAAAGTGGCAGTTATGCAGAAAAAATAGAGCAAAATAGGGAAAAATTAGCCTCGATTACTGCGATTGCCGTCTGAGGGCCACGATCATGGTACATCATATATAAATATATATATATAATTCATGTTGATTCTTAGGGGAGTCCTCTTTAACCCTTGTATTTCTTTTAGATGTTGCAGTGAAGGCACTACAACTCTTTAAGTTGGGGGTAGAGTACATTTGTGTCCGGGAATCATAATCTAAAATCTCACCCCAAAGCATAGAGATTCTTGTGTTTATATTGATTGATCTTGGATGAGCCTTTCATTATACGGATTGAGTGACGTTATTCTTAATGGAAGTAAAGTGAGCTAAAAAGGATTAAAAAGGAAAAAGAACTGCAAAAGCTAGAAAAGTAGGAGTAGAATCTAACCTCAGTTACCGCGATCGTGGTCTGAGGTCCACGATCACGACCAGTCTAGACTAGTCAGAGCCAGTGATCGCAAAGGACCCACCACGATTGCGGGAGTCTAGATTGCAATCAAGCTTGGGCGATCATAGCAACACAGGTTTATGTCAAGGGGATGATTTGTAATTTCATGAAATCAACCCCAAATACCTTAAATAGAAAAAACCCTTTCATTTTTGGGCATCTTCCAAACTAGAATTGAACTTTGAGCAATTCAAACACATACCAAATTGGGGAAATTTACTGTGGATAATTTCTCAAGTAGTTTTGGTTGTAATTGAAGTATGATATTGGATTACTCTTATTTCACTTTTCATGGAAGCATTGAATGATCCTTTTGGTATATTTCTTTCTTTTAACTTCATGAATAGCTTAATATTTATCTTGGAATTATGTCAAAAAAGGATGCAAATATTTATGGGTTGTGATTTATTAATGTAGATTTTTAGTCTTTGATGATGGGTTTCACTAATGTTTGCTTGATTGAGTTGGGATTTGTGGGTGAAAACCTCAAATTCCTAAAATGGATTTGTGGGTAAAAACCTGAAATTTCTGAAATCTCACATCATCTTTGAAAGAGGAATGTGAGTATACTTTTGGATCCTACATCATCCCTTAAAGAGAAATATGAGTGACAAGGCATTAGTGAACAAAAGTTAGATATCGCTTATTCCCCTTCCATTGTCATATAAATAATGGTGGATTAAGAATTAGCTAGGTCATGAGCATCTTCCTAGAAATAGGAATGCCCAATTGAGGTATTGGGTGGATTTTCTTGCCACATTCATGAGGTATCCTAAATGGTCTACGGGTGATAATCTTGAGGTTTGGTTGATAAACTAGAATCAAGAACCCCTAACCTATCCTACCCATGTAGTCATTAACTAGAATTTGCATTTGATTGTCATGAATCCATGCATTATTTGCCTCTATGAAGACATAATCCCAAGACTTTGTCTCATATTAAAATCTTAGCGATATTTGTTTCCTTAAATTGCTAGTTTGATCAGATTTGGCAAAATAACTTTCTAAACCAATCCTTCCTTTCCAATTCCTTAAATTAATTTGCCGGAATGAAATATTGGTTGTCATTTGGACAATAATATTTAGAATTGAACTAATTTGATGTTCAGTTTCACTCATCATAGTTCTATCAATCTTTGATTCATAATTTAGTATTTTTAAAATACTAACAATAGAGACTTTGTCTTTATACAACTTGTTTCTAGTCAACAATGAAGTTTTTATGTTCTACAAATTACTAACCGAATGAACTTTAAATCTTGATAAAGTTTTAATATTATTTTAATCAAAATAATCTTCATAGAAAATAAAAAATCATGGGTTTTAAAATCTAGAAATCAATATAGAGAGTTTAACGAATTTGTGAAGTTTTTATTTTCTTCACACTGAATTTCCAATCTTACTTCTAGATAAAATTTGTATACTCTTCCAACTGGTGAGTAGAAAATCAATCTATTTTTTTCTCCAAAAACCATACTCAATACCGATCAAACAAGTAGTTATAATTTTCTTAAGATTGTTATTTTTGTTAAGTAAAATTAGTATTCAATATTGTGAGCTTCAACAATAAGTTCATACTAAATTATGAACATCCAAACAAAGTTCTATCTATGTATTAACAAATATAAACTTCAATAATAAATTCGAACCAACTTATGATCAACAAAATGAAGTTCAAACTATTTTAGAAAAAAATAGTAAATAAATAAAGATAGAGATGAATAGTAATCACCCTCTAGGTTATTTCTAAGTACCTATGGAATTGTAGTATTTCATGCCTTCCCATAGTAGCTGTAGGTAATTTAGGACTGGCCAAACATGTTGGTTCAATTTTGAATAGCTCATTTTGATATTAGGCTCATTTCCTTATCTTGAAGCTTTCAGTGTTAAAGAATTTTTCTCATACCAAAACTGATACTAAATGGAGTCGAGTGAGAATTCCAATTGGTTCGTTAGCTTTAAAATATTTATTTTAGGTTGGGGGACCCTTGGTTTTAGTTTTGGGACTTCCAAACTCATTTTAGGCTATTGGGTAAAAATAGGTTAAAATAGAACTATACGTCTAGGGCCCATATTTAATTGAAATGGCCTTGGATGTAAATTTTGATGGCTTTGTTGAGTATAGAATATTGCATTTGGTCAGGTAGTATAGTTTATTTCCATGCACTATGTTCCGAATAAATCTTGAGCACCCAAGAGAAGTCTATAAGGACTTATCTTTTTGTTGGTTTAATAGTATTTTGTGCAACCAAGTTTTGGCCTTTGCATTTATAGGGCTTAGATACATTCATGAGGGTCAAGTAATCTTGAACTTTGCATTCTTGATACATCCTTTGTATTTGCAAGGAGTAAGATGGCCTAGCCAGCTCATTTTATTTATTCACACTCGCGATAGACCGACCACATTCGTGGAGGCCTAGTCTGGGTTGTAACACATTCAAATGCATGCCACAAATTTATAAAGGGCATTGCTATAGTAGTATAAACTCATCCTTCCCAATCCTTATCGTTATTTTAAGCCTCATTTCACCATTTATGGAGCTTGGTGTGTGAAAAAGTATAAGAAATCATCCATTGAGGCTAAGGTAAGCTAATCTAACACCTTTTGATCATTTTCCATTATTTTAACCCATCAAATTCTTCCTCTTTTTTTCCAAATTTTCTAGATTATTTCTTTGTATTCCTCAACCTTAGGGGCTGAGCTGAGCCTAGATTTATGTTTTATTTATGTTTAGTTTTTGATCATACAGTCTTTATTATTTGAGTGATCTCTTGATTTCAATTTTGAAATTCCATGGGCTCTAATTTTTTATCAAATTCTTGTTTCAAAATTTTATATTGCAATATGAGCATCGTTTTACTCATACCAATGCTTAGATTATGATTTTTATAGTGTTAAGATATTTTGGTATTATGGAGAAAAGATGATCTTGAGAATGCAATTTGGCATTGAGGTAGGCTTCAATCTACTTTTCTCTATGAGGTTGTGTATTTATAGATTGCATGCTAGGTATGGATTATTGGCTATATTTCTACATAGTAATATCATGACTTTATCTATGTAGGGATTTAGAATAGAATTGTGATCCAAAGTTTAGCCTGGATCACTCATTACCGTTGTAGGGCCCTATTATATTGGATTCTAAACTTGATGACCATAGATTGACATGAAGGACACCCTTTAGTATTATAATTACCATATTACTTAGTGAACTGGATGGTATTCCCTGATTAGATACTTTTAGTAGATTTTTGCCCGTATGTATCTTATCTTTTGAATAATGATGTTGGCATATATTTATTTATATTTATTATTTGTACCTAGGTTGTGGTTATGATATCAGCTGCATACCAGGTTAGTATTCTATCCTTATAAAGGATGTGGTTATAATTATGGATACATAGAGACTTAAAGTTATATTATGTAAATACTAGTGATAGCATGCATAATTTAGACGTATTTAGGCTATTTAGTAGGATGGTTCTAGTTGAAACCTTGGTTTTACTATCATTATCTAAAAAGGACTTATTCCCATTTTTTCTTAGCTCCAGTATTGATTATTTAAAAATGGAAGTCGATTTCCCTTTATTATGAAATTCTTAAATTTTAAACAAAATGTATTACTTTTGAATTTAGATCGAGGTTGATTCTGATCCATCATTTGTACGCTCATTTTACTACTACTTATTCACTTTGGTTGAGGGGTATTTTGATCATTCTATATTACCATACTATTTTAGTCGCAGATATAATCTTAGGCAATATATTTACAAATATAAACTTATTCAGTTTTAGTTCTACTCTGACGTTTCTTATTATACTTTATATAGCTTATCCATACTATATGGGGTAGATTTTTTATCATGGTTATTAAAATTCTTCGTTCAATAACAAGTAGTGTATACGGATATCTCAAATCCCTTATGGCCTCTTTATCTTATGAGCCACATTACTGGAAAAGGATGGTAGTCATAGGTCCTATTTTTAGGAGTTACTTAGCTAGAGAAGATGTATATACTTGGTATATTATGTCACTTAGTTTAGATAGAGTACTTGATTCATCTTGCATCGCTTGGTTCTCTGCATGAATATCATTCATTCATATGCATTGTCTTCACCAGTATAGATATTTGACATTTGTATCAATCATCCTTATGGAGTTTGTATAGATATAAGTTATTATTGTTACTTGTTGATTTATTTTTTGTGCTTCTCCAGGATTATGGGGGCTGATTACGATTTTTGTTTATTCGGGCTAGCCTGTAAAATTATTATTGTATATTACTGTATAGCTCATGATAAGATGGTGATTGGCCGATACCTGTAATTAACAATACATTTCTGATAACTTTTCTCTATTATGGTAAGTTACATTATTGTTAAGTTTACTCATTATTAGTCACACCTTTGGTTAGAGGCTTTGACTATGCTAGTACTAGCTCCCTAATTTGGCTATGATCCTCATGATGTTAGGTTGGTGCCTTCTAGCTAGCAATTTCAGTATGGTTATGTATATATATATATATATATATATATATATATATATATATATATGTACATATATATATACTAGATATTGGATCATGTGCCAGCACCGGCCCAATATGTTATTTTTCGGATACTATATATTTTTTTGATCTAATTTATGTGACACTGATGAAATATTTGTTAAAGTCTATAAAATTTGTTATACATAGTTTAAGATTTTTTAAGTTGTTAATTATATTATGATTTATAGCACTTTCTACATAATTTTCACGTAATATTCTTCTATCCCAATTAATATGACATTGACAAAATTTGAAATGTTAGGCATATTTTTATACATCTTTCAAATATTTTAGATTGATAATTATTGTGATTTATATTATTTTTCATGAAATTTTCAAATAATGTATCCCAGTTAATGTTGCATTTTTGTGATTTATATTGCTTTTCACAAAAATTTTAAATCATATATCTGAATTTATGTTGCACTAATAAAATTTTGAGTAAACCATAACTCGGTATGTGTCTCCAAATAATTTAAATTAATAATTATTATAATTTATAATATATTTTATACATTTTTCAACTATGTAATAAGTTAAAAGTAAAAATAAAATAATTACATTAAAATGTCCCAAGGGTGAAACAATACAATGTGAGAGTACCAAAGGTGGATAAGGTGGAGTTAGTACATTTCAAAAACCCTACATGTGATAAAAGAGAGTCATGTCATGACGTTAAATTAGGCTCTTGATGGGAGGCAACCCATACTTTACACACTTGTTTCATTTTTGATGTTTTGTAGCTGTTTTGACACAAGTTGGAAGTCCAAAAAAGTACGGGGAAAATAGAGTTGGAAAGTGGCAGTTGTGCAGAAAAATAGAGTAAAATAGGGAAAAATCAGCCTCAATTACTGTGATTGCCGACTGATGGCCGCGATCATGGAACATCCTATCACTATGGGAATAGTCTATATATATATATATATATATATATATATATATCAATCATTAATGTTAATGCTTAAGGGATTTATTTTTAACCCTTGTATTTCTTTTACATACTATAGTGAAGGCACTATAACTCTTTAAGTTGGGGTGGAGTTACATTTGTGTCCGAGAATCGTAATCTAAAATCTCACCCTAAAGCATAGAGATTGTTGTGTTTATCTTGATTGATCTTGGATGAGCCTATCATTATGCGAATTTGAGTGACGTTATTCTTAATGGAAGTAAAGTGAGCTAAAAAGGATCAAAATGGGAAAAGAAATGCAAAAGCTGGAAAAGTAGGAGTAGGATCTAACATCAATTACCATAATCAGGGTCTGAGGTCTATGATCACGACCAGTCAAGAATAGTTAGATCCAGCGATCGCAAAGGACTCACTGCGATTGCGAGAGTATCAATTGCAATTAAGTTGGGGCGATCGCAGCAGCACGGGTTTATGCCAAGGGCATGATTTGTAATTTCATGAAACCAACTCTAAATCCCTAAAATAGAAAAAACCCTTTTATTTTTGGGTATCTTCCCAACAAAAAATGAACTTTGAACAATTTAAACCTATACCAGATTGGGGAAATTTATTGTGGATAATTTCTCAAGTAGTTTTGGTTGTAATTGAAGTCTAATCTTGGATTACTCTTAATTTCACTTTCTATGGAAGCATTGAATGACCCTTTTGGTATATTTCTTTCTTTTAAATTCATGAGTAGCTTAATATTTATCATGGAATAATGTCCAACTAGGATGCAAGTATATGTGGGTTGTGATTTATTAATGTAGATTCTTAGTTGTTGATGATGGGTTTCACTAATGCTTGCTTGATTGAGTTGGGATTTGTGGGTGAAAACCTCAAATTTCTAAAATGGATTTGTAGGTAAGAACTCGAATTTCTAAAATCTCACATCATCTTTGAAAGAGGAATGTAAGTATTCTATTGGATCCTACATCATCCCTTAAAGAGGGATGTGGGTGACAAGGCATTAGTGAACAAAAGTTAGATATAGCTTATTCCCCTTCCATTATCATAGAAATAAGGGTGGTTTAAGAATTAGCTAAGTCATGGGCATCTTCATAGAAATAGGGATGCCCAAATGAGGTATTGGGTGGATTTGCTTGCCACATCCATGAGGTATCCTAAATGGTCTACGGGTGATAATCTTGATGTTTGGTTGATAAATTAGAATCAAGAACCCCTAACCTAGCCTACCTATGTAGTCATTAACTAGAATTTGCATTTGATTGTCATGAACCCATGCATTATTTGCCTCTATGAAGACATAATCCCAAGAATTTGTCTCATATTGAAATCTTAGACATATTTGTTTCCTTAAAGTGGTAGTTTGATTAGATTTGGTAAAATAACTTTCTAAACCAATCCTTCTTTTTCAATTCATGTATTTTATTTTGTTTACATTATGGGTGTATACTTAGACAGTCTCAACACCCATAGGATTTGAATGCTATATTCGCTCCTCAGGGATTCAACCCCAACTCATGTTGGGTTAATAAACTTAAAAACGATTTCCTTACCCATTTGTTATGGAGTAAGTTAAGCGTGATCAATAGTCAATTATGATAATTCCTCTAGAGAGTAGTTGTCTAACGGTATTATGTCGTCATCGTATGTGATGAGTTTTTTGTTATATATTGTGCTCCTCATCCTAACTATTGCGGTTTGACAATCACAATGCATGCGGACAAGTGTCAGTGATTTGGGCTGAAAAGGAATATCTTCTAAGAAATTTCAAATCCATTCATCTTCTTCACCAGTCTTATCTAAAGCAATAAATTCAAATTTCACTATAGTGTGAGGGATACATGTTTTTTTGGATAATTTCCAAGAGACTGCTCCTTCACCAAGAGTAAATACATAACCACTTGTGGATTAGACTTCGTTTGATCTGATCATCTAATTTACATCACTATATCCTTCAATTACTATTGAATATTTGTTATAATGTAAACCATAGTTTTGAATATGATTTAGATACCTCAAAACACTTTTCAATGCCATTCAATGAGTTTGACTGGGATTACTTGTGAACTAGCTTAGCTTACTAATTGCACATGCTATATCTGATCATGTACAATTTATAATATACATCAAACTTCCTAATAGTCTTCTATTGTCCAGTTGTAAGTTATTTTGTCTTCATTCTTTTGAAGTGCAAAATCTTGGTGTCTTGACAATATTTAGCATCTAAATACTTAAACTTGTCAAGTACCTTTTTCAATGTAATAAGACAATGACAAAGCTAAGTTCTATGAATTCTCCCTAAGATCACAACAACAACTCCAAGATCTTTGATATCAATTATGATATATAGTATATACTTAGTGCATTTATGTCAGAAATGTCTCAACTAATTATCAATATGTCATTAACATAAAAAAATAATGACGTTATGATTTGGAGTGACGCTAAAGCAAATAAATTTAACAAACTCATTAATCTTAAATCTATTTGCCAATATAGTTTGCTCAATCTTTGCATCTCACTGTTGGGTGCTTATTTTAGTCCGTAATGTGATTTAATAAGTTTGCATACCTTCCTTTCTTTACCAAGAACTACAAATTCTTCAAGTTGTTCCATATAATTTTGTTTCTCCAATTCTCCATTTAAGAAAGTTATTTTGACATTCATTTGATGAATTTCAAGACCATATACCGCCACCTAATGCAACCAACATTTGACTGGATGTAATCTTTGTTACTAGTGTGTATGTACTGTGTTAATTAAAGCCATCTTTTTTATCTAAATCCATATATATTTCAATATTTTTATCATCTTTCATTTTTTTTCGAAAATCTATTATATACCTAAAGTTTTATCTCTTGAAGGAAGATCAACCAACTTCCAAGTATGATTGTTCTAGAATAAATCAATCTAAGTATTGGCATCCTCTTTCCAAATGGATAGATCCCCAGAAGATATGAATTCTTGTAACGTTTGAGGCTCATTCAAGAAGAAAGTTTTAAAATATAATATGAAGGAAGCTTTGACATTTACTACACCTTGGATTCTCTTTATTAAGTACATTCTCCTTTGTTTCTTAATGGGGGTATTTATCCTCCCACTAGAAACTCATATCTAGTTTTACATGGATAAATGTGATCAAACAAATAAGTGTTGTCTTATTCAATTACAGTATCATCATGAATACCTAGGTGTTTGAATTTATGCCCCAAAAATCAACATGCTTGAATTTATGCCCCAAAAATCAACATGCTTTGTTGTTTTTAGAATATTTAATAAAAATAGAGTCCATAGTATTTGGTCCTATCTTGATCCTTTTGGGTATGGGAACTTGGACTTTAGCTAGACACCACCATACATTGAAATATTTTAAGTTGGCTTTCTTTCCTTTCTATTTCTTAAATGAAATAGATTATCTTACTATGGAAAATTTTATTGAGTATTCAGTTTGCTGTAAGGATAGCTTCCCCCCATCCCTCAAAAGTTTTACAGTAAACCTAAAGATATAATTATGGCATTTATCATTTTTTTCAATATTTGGTTTATTCTTTTCACAATTCTATTTGACTGAGGTGAGTAGGTGTAGCAGTTTGATGACAGTTCCATTTTTCAAACATATATCTGTACAAGAAGATTCATGCTTTACACCTTATCACTTCTTATCATTTTAATCTTTTTATATAACTAATTATCAAATTCAATTTACACTGCGTAAATGCTTCAATTGCTTCATCCTTACCTCTCAACAAATAAACATATCAATATCTAGTGCAACCATTGTAAAATTTATGAAATGTTTTTTCCTACTGCGAGATGGTGTTGACTTGAGATCACAAATATCTATGTCAATTAATTCTAAAAGATTGGAATTTCTTTCAAGAGATTCATAAGGATGCATAGCATACTTAGGTTCAACACATATACACCATTATGACTTATTGTCCTTAAAGAAAGGCAATACTTTTAAACTAATCAGTTTTTACAAGATTTTTAATTGACAAAACCTAAATGCCCATGCCATAAATCATTTCACTCAACAAAGAAAGAAGAAGTCATAGCTTTATTTATTTCAATAGTCATTACCTACATATATTTCATTCTTACTAATTAAAACTTTCTCCAATACACATATACTTGAAACCACTTTTAACCAGAAGTGTTGTAGAACCAAGTTCTTCCTAGTATTTGGAATATGGAGAACATTATGGACAACCAATACCTTGTCAGAAGATTTTTTTAAGGAATATCTTCCTAATTTCTTCAACTTTGGTTGTTGTAGTATTTACTTTGAAGATCACTTTTTTCGGAAACCAATGGTATAATACAAAGCAAAAACTTTTTTGACCATACAAACATGTTAAGTGGCTTGTAAAACATACCTCTACTCATTTGAGTTTCCAACTATACTGTATTTAGTCAGCATAGCATCCAGATTTTCAATCTCATCATTTACTTCTCAATTTTTATCCGATTCTTTTTCTTGTTCTTCTTTATAACTTGACAATTTGGAGCTTTGTGGACAACTTTACTATACTTGTAGCAATTGCCATTGAACTTTTTCTTTTTTTTCTCTTTCTCCTCTCTAAATGACTTCTTCACCCTCTTATTTTTTGGAGTATTATCAATAAGTAGATTTGCACCCATCATTATTGATTTCTCATGTAACTTATTGTCCTCTTCTATGTTGAGATAAATCACAAGATCTTCCAAATAAAAAAATTAATTTTTAAGCATTCTTTCTTTAGGAACATAGGAATCTCTACTTGTTTACCTTTGTATTTGAAGAGTGTTTAGTCAAAAGAGCACCATTTTTTGCCAATATCAAAACTTCACCACAAAAAATTTATCTGATTTCTTTACTGATTCCATTACCGGAATGCAATACTGGTTGTCATTTGGACAATAATATTCAGAATTGAACTGATTTGTTGTTTAGTTTCACTCATCATTGTTCTATCAATCTTTGATAGATAATTTTGTATTTTTAAAATACTAACAATAAAGAATTCGTCTTTATACAACTTTTTTCTAGTCAACAATGAAGTTTTTATGTTCTACAAATTACTAACCAAATGAACTTTAAATCTTGATAAAGTTTTAATATTATTTTAATCAAAATAATATTCAAACAATGTAAAAAATCATGGGTTTTAATATCTAGAAATTTATATAGAGCGTTTAGTGAATTGGTGGAGTTTTTATTTTCTTCACACTGAATTTCTAATCTTACTTCTAGATAAAATTTGTATACTATTCCAATTGATGAGTAGAAAATCAAAATATTTATTCTCCAAGTACCATACTCAATACCGATCAAACAAGTAGTTATAATTTCCTTAAGATTGTTATTTTCTTTAAGTAAAATCACTATTCAATATTGAGAACTTCAATAATAATTTCACACTAAATTATGCCAATCCAAACAAAGTTCTGTCTATGTGTTCAAAAATATGAACTTCAATAATAAGTTCAAACCAACTTATGATCAACAAAATAAAGGTCAAACTATTTTAGAAAAAATTGTAAATAAATAAAGATAGAGATGAATAGTAATCACCCTCCAGGTTATTTCTCAATACCTATGAATTTTTAGTATTTCATGTCTTTCAATAATGGCTACAGGTCATTTAAGACTGGCCAAAACTATTGGTTAAATTTTAAATAGCTCATTTTAATATTAGGCTCATTTTTTTATTTGGAAAATTTCATTGTTAAAGAATTTGTCTCATACCAAAACTAATACTAAATAGTGTCGAGTGAGAATTCCAATTGTGTCGTTATCTTTGAAATATTTATTTTAGGCTAAGGGACCCTTGGTTTTGGTTTTGATACTTCCAAACTCATTTGAGACAATTGGGTGGTAATAGATTAAAATAGAACTATAGGTCTGGGGCCCATATTTAACCGAAATGGCCTTGGATAAAAATTTTGATGGCTTTGTTGAGTATAAAATATTGTATTTGGTCAGGTAGTATAGTTAATTTCTATGCACCGTGTTCTGAATAAATCCTGAGCACCCAAGAGAAGTTCCCAAAAACTTAGCTCTTTGTTGGTTTAACAGTATTTGGTGCCACCAAGTTTTGGCCTTTGCATTTGTGGGGCTTAGATACATTCATGAGGGTCAAGTAATATTGAACTTTGCATTCTTGATATATCCTTCATATTTGTAAGGAGTAATATGGCCTAGCCGGCTCAGTTTATTTATTCACCCTCGCGATAGACCTACCACATTCGTGAAGGCCTAGTCTGGGTTGTAACACATTCGCAATGCATGCCACACATTTGTAAAGGGCATTGCTATGGTAGTACAAACTCATCCTTCCTAATCCTTTTCTTTATTTTAAGCCTCATTTCACCATTTATGCAGCTTGATCTGTGAAAAATTGTGGGAAATGAGCAAATGAGGCTAAGGTAACCTAATCTAACACCTTTTGATCATTTTTCATTATTTTACCCCATCAAATTCTACCCCTTTTCTACCAAATCCCTAGATTATTTCTTTGAATTCCTTAACCTTAGAGGCTGAGCTAAGCCTAGATTTATTCTCCATTTGTGTTCAACTATTGATGATATAGTGTTTATCGTTTGAGTGATTTCATGATGGATTCAATTTTGAGATTCCATGGGCACCAATTTATTATCAAATTTTTGGTTCAAAATTTTATATTGCAATATGAGCATCGTTTTACTCATACCAATGCATAAATTATGATTTTGATAGTGTGAAGATGATTTGGTATTATGGAGAAAAGATGATCTTGAGAATGTAATTTGGCATTGAGGTAGGCTTCGGTCTACTTTTCTGTATGAGGTTGTGTATTTATAGATTGCATGCTAGGTAGGGATTATTGGATATATTTCTATATGGTAATATCATGACATAATCTATGTAGGGATTTAGAATAGAAATGTGATCAAAAGTTTAGCCTGGATCACTCAATACTGCTGTAGGGCCCTATTACATTGGATTATAAACTTGATGACCATAGATTGACATGAAGAACGCCCTTTAGTATTAGAATTACCATATTACTTAGTGAACTAGATGGTATTCCCTGATTTGATATTTTTAGTATCTTTATGCCCATATGTATCTTAGCTTTCAAATAGCGATGTCGACATATATTTATTCGTATATATTGTTTGTACCTAGGTTGTGGTTATGATATCAGTTGCATACTAGGTTAGTATTCTGTCCTTATAAAGGATGTGGTTATAATTATGGATACATAGACACTTAAAGTTATATTATGTAAATACTGGTGATAGTATGTATAATTTAGACGCATTTAGGCTATTTAGTAGTATGGTTCCAGTTAAAACCTTGGTTTTAACATCATTATGTAAAAAGGATTTATTCCTATTTTTTCTTAGCTTCAGTATTGATTCTTTAAAAATGAAAGTCAATTCCCTTTATTATGAAACTCTGTCCTTTTAAACAAAATGTATTACTTTTTAATTTAGATCGAGGTTGATTCTGATCCATCATTTGTACACTCATTTTACTACAACTTATTCACTTTGGTTGAGGGGTATTTTGATCATTCTACATTACCATACTATTTTAGTTTTAGATTTAATCTCGGGTAATATATTAACAAATATAAACTTATTTAGTTACAGTTCTAGTATGACCTTTCTTATTATACTTTATATAGCTTATCCATACTATATCGGGTAGATTTTTTATCACGGTTATTAAAATTCTTTGTTTAATAATAGGTAGTATATACGGATATCTGAAATCCCTTAAGGCCCCTTCATCTTATGAGCCACAGTACTGGAGAAGGATGGTAGTCATAGGTCCTGTCTTTGGGAGTTACTGATCTAGAGAAGGTGTATATACTTGGTATATTATGTTACTTAGGATAGATAGAGTACTTGATTCATTTTTCATCGCTTGGTTCTCTTTATGAAATTCATTCGTTCATAAGCATTGCCTATCCCCAGTATAGATATTTTACGTTTGTATCAATTATCGTTGTGGCATTTGTATAGATATAAGTTATGTTTGTTACTTGTTGATCTATTTTTTGTGCTTCTCCAGGATTATGGGGGCTGATTAGGGTTTTTGGTAATTCGGGCTAGCCAGTTAAATTATTATTGTACATTACTGTATAGCTCATGATAAGATGGTTATTGGCCGGTACCCGTAATTAACAATACATTTTTGGTAACTTTTCTCTATTATGGTAAGATACATTATTATTAAGTTTACTCATTATTAGTCACACCTTTGGTTAGAGGCTTTGACTATGCTAGTACTAGCTCCCTAATTTTGCAATGATCCTCATGATGTTAGGTTGGCTCCCTCAGCCTAGCAACTTTAGTTCTGTTATGTATGTGTATATATAAATATATATATATATATATATATATATATATATATATATATATACATACATATATATACATATATATATATACTAGATATTGGATCACGTGCCAGCACTGGCCTAATATGTTATTTTTCGGATACTATATGTTTTTTTGTTCTAATTTATGTGACACTAATGAAATATTTGATAAAGTCAATAAAATTTGTTATATATAGTTTAAGATATTTTAAGTTGTTAATTATATTATGATTTATATGACTTTCTATGTAATTTTCACGTAATATTCCTCTATCCCAATTAATATGACATCGACAAAATTTGAAAAGTTAGGCATATTTTTATACATCTTTCAAATATTTTATATTGATAATTATTTTGATTTATATTATTTTTCATGAAATTTTCTAATAATGTATCCCAATTAATGTTGCATTATTGTGATTTATATTACTTTTCACAAAAATTTTAAATTATATATCTCAATGTATGTTACACTAATAAAATTTTGAGTCAACCATAACTTTGTATGTGTCTCCAAATAATTTAAATTAATAATTATTATAATTAATAATATTTTTTATTCAGTTTCTAAATATATAATAAGTTTAAGGTAAAAATAAAATAAGTACATTAAAATTTAGACAATCAATTATATTTTTAATATATTTTTAGATTTTCTAAGTTGTTAGCTATTGTAATTTCTAATCCTTTTTTAGCGTTGTAATTTAATATTTTAAGATTTTAGCTATTATAATTTATAATACTCTCCTTATTCAAACTTTTGTGCCATCAATAGTTATTTATATTTTTAAAATAGTTTAAGTTTTTAATTGTTGTGATTTACAAAAGTTTTTCTTCTATTCCAATTTAAGCGACACAAATATAATTTTGAGAGTCAACCAAATATCACTATTAAAGTAGCGAAGCACATATGTATTAAATGATTGATAATAACTAATTAGAAATGATATAGTAAAATTGCTATAGAATACTTGTAAAATTTAAGTAGGTCTCATATAAGAAACCAAATTAATTAGGATCTATGTATATATTGAAACAATAATTGAAAAATAAATAAATTGGAAACTATTAATGAAAAGGCCCCCAAAAATAAGTGGGACCTACCTACTAGAAAGTTTAAATACAGTTTTTTTAGTAAGCCTAACCTACCCTTGGGTTTATGGTCCAAAACAAAAGAAGCACATTTATATAACATCTAAGTAAACCAACTTCAAAGAACAACAAAATGCAAAATACCTAAAATACCCTTAAACAATCTACCAATCCCAACAAATACACATGACAACCATGTGCTATTTTCTAACTCACACTTATATATAGTAAGAATATGTAGATATATATATGGCATTGTCGTATATTCGTCTCCTTCATTATCTATTCTTACTATATATATATATATATATATATATATATATATATTGGCCTCAAACTACTACTGTATACCTTTTTTCTACTCTTTATTTATATATAGACTAATGATATATGGTATTGCATTTTATTCCCCGATTACTAGAAAAGTAGTTTATCCTTATTCTTTAATTGGTGTTATTATGTTTTATTTCTTAGATAGTTTCTTGCACTTTATATTCTTATTTTACATGTTACTTATATTTACATTTTCTTTGGAGTTCAGTAGGTCGATGCCGACTGAGTACCACGTGTTGTTACTCATACTACACTTCAGTAACCTATAAATTCTAGCATGGGTTCTCATAAGTGATGTATGTACCGTACAGAGCATCCATGGATCAAAATTTGAGGTAAGATCCTAATGTTTAAAGTATTCCTGATATCCCGTTTAACGTTAGATTGATCTCTATTTGGTATTTTAGAGAAGACTTTGTATTTAATTATTTTGTATTTTACTTTGTATTCTTGTTGTATTAAAAGCTTTTGTACTGATTCACTAACTTATGGAGATATATGTACTTTATTCTTGTCTTATTCATATATTATTACTCTAAACATCTACCTTTCTTATAAGTCTATTACCAGCTATTTCAAACCACGGGTTGGCTTACCTACTGGTGGATTATGGTTAGTGCCATCATGACCAGAAAAATTATGTTGTGACAAATTGGTATCAGAGCCTAGTTTTCCCGGTGTTATTGTACAAGAGTTAAGTGCCTAGTAGAGTACTATAGATTGGTACAAAGATATTTATCCTATCTTTGAGACGCTATGGGGCATTCTTAGAAAATTTTATTCTTTATTCCTCAGTATGTGTTCATACTTCTATGAATCTCTAGTATTTATTTTGACTCTATTCTTTTCTATATAGATATCACGTGGTTATCAATAGATATGGATTGAACTTCTATGCATGCGACTGGAGTTTTAGCTCAGAGTTAAACTAGGAAATTAGAGATTGATGTTGAGGATCTTCAGCATCAGCCAAATGGTTTAGGGGTAGCCCAGATCAGACATAGTATGGGCAACCTCAGTTTTTTAGGGTATCATGTTAGGGATTCTGAGCCTCTTTATGGATACTTCACAATTTGTGGTAGCATTCAGTACATTGAGTGACTCCCACACTAGAGTTAGTTTTTTTGGTGTTTAGTAGGGATCTTTATCAATTTCAGAGTATGAGATTGGGTTTCTTGGGTGGGCCATACTTGATCTTATGTTATTTACTATAGAGTATAAGATGGTGTATAAATTTATTCAAAGATTAACTCTACTAATCTACTTGGCATAAGAGAGTTTGACAGTAACTTGGTCTAATTCTATATAGGTTATTAATCATACATGGGCTACAAAGAAGGCAAGTGTTGAGTTATATGGAGGTAGCAGTAAGAGGCTATGTCCACAATATAGTATTAGTGGTATTTCATTTGGAAATAAGGATACTTTTTGCTGAGATCAGCAACATATTTGGCCTATTAGGCCTATACAAGTCGCCCCTCAGGTTATAGGCAGCTATCACATAAGTCGTGGTAGTCACTGTGGACAGAGTTCTTGTCAGACATTACAGAGTATTTGACTTTGGTTTTTAGGTTGTGGTACCCATTCTAGGTTAGTAGGTACAAGGAAACAAAGATTTTTAGGGGCATGTTTTTACTGTCATGAGATTGGTCATTAGTCTAGAGAATGCCTAGGCATTAGTTGATTAGCTAGTTATGGCCGGCTCATATTTTTTCCTTAGATTAGAACATTAGGGGTTTGTTAAGACTATAGAGAGATTGGTCATTGGTCCAGAGAGTGTCCCTAGCATGAGGTTATTATTAGTCTATCAGAACATTTAGATTAGTCTCTTAAAGATAGGGTACCTTCACTTGAAGCAATGAACTTAGTGTTTTAGTTGGTTATTCAGACTCTCGATTTAGGTTTAGATTCTTTCATATGTGTACTTCTTCAAGCATTCAAGGACCATAACTTTGAATTCCATCATTATAAGTGAACTTTTGGTTTTTATCTCTTAACTAATATTTGAATTATGTTAGGGTTACCATACCCGTCGGTGGTTACATGCCTTGATACTACTATATTGATTGTTTTATACCTTTGTATAGATTTATGCATACTTGACTACCCTCGTAGATAATTTATTTTAGTAGTAGATTGGTATGTCAATTTCCTTGGGTGTCGCATTTAGGTAAAGTCCCTTTTTGTTAGCATATTGTCCTTGGTGTGATGTTTAAGTGTCACTGGTTGTGCTTTTCAGTTTCTTGTGCCACATGTACATTATAATGTTATGGTTAAAGTTATTTTTCTTTTGACTTGGATTATATCTTTATTAATAGATTACTATACTAGCATTATCTACTAAGTTTTCCTTTCCTTATGATTCTATCCCATTGGCTTAGAAAACTACCTTGGTTGGTTGGTTTTCCTTCCTATTAGTGAGCTGAGGTTAGTTTTTGAGTGGGATATGAAAATGAAGGTAGTTCTGGCCTTCCATGGTTCGATTGTGATTCTAGTATTAGCATTTAATTTCTATGGCCCATTCTTGAAGTTTATCGATTTGAGGTCTGTCCTTTCGATTTGGTAGGTTATTTCCTTGTAGTAGTCTTAATCTTGGTGTTAGTGTTGAGTTGGGTACTCCATTCTTTCTTGATGTCATTTGCAGTTCAGTTGAGCTGAGGCAGTTTAAAGGTGAATTTATAAATATTCTCACTTTTGTATTTGTTCGGTCTATTATGGCTTTATGGAAAATTTTAGTGTCATGACTTGAATCAGGGCCTAGTCGTGATGGGTATCTCATGACCATCATAAGCCAGAGACCACCCCCTTAGCCAAACATCCAGAACATAACAAAAGAACAAAGAAAAAGACAGCCAAAGATGATAATAAGAAGTATATATAAACAAATGATAACTAAGAGTCAAAACAAACAAACAATCCACACTTATCCACAAAAGCCTCTACAACCAGAATACTAAACAAGGTTGTGACATGCCCCCGACCATGATAAAAGAAAACTCATAATTCCCAAAATATGAAAAAAAAAAAAAAACTCATAAAATGGAAGGGCTTTCCAAAAAACGGAGCCTCACCACTTCATAGTAACTCAACCAACATACCACACCACCAATGCAACACAAGAGTAACAGAAAATCCCTTGAACCCAGAAATAATGCAGCATCCAGGGACTATCAATGGGGCAAATACTAGTATGTAACTTAGGAAAAGTGATAAGATAATGTCATTGACAACATACAATCAAAACTACATGAACAAAAATTATATATACATATATAGGATGTCGGGATAGGGACAAGGGTAATGAACATGAAATTTTAAACCATTAAGCTAAACTATGTGGCTTGATCTGTCATAAAGGCACCCGTGGGCTATATGGATTAGCTCCCCTATTAAAAGGGCTACAGTGTATATTAGCCCCATGAACTGAGGAAACTAAGGAAAGACTAAAGACACTAAGGTGATAGTCATTCCAAAATATAATGTATGCACTAAGAACACGGTCATATAGACCCCCCATGCCGACAAATGTAGTTTCCAATATTGGTCCCCCCAGGACTAAACCTTCACAGTGAGTTACACAATTCCTTTTCATCCTAAACTAAAGCTATTTTATGCATAAACCCAATCATTAACCTAGGATTCATCCATTTAGGCATATACCAACTTGGTATAATCATACCAATGTGCTTGCAAGCTTATAAAATTATAGCAAACCATTCCATGTAACCATTAAATTCCCAAGTTCTATTTAAAATTCTAATCATTGCCACCAAGTTTATTCCAAAATAACTTTCATTATCCATTATCCTTTAATGCAATGCAATGTTCAAAAAGTAAGTAAGATTATGCAAATTCCATATTTGAAACCAAAGTTGTAAAGGTGAGTTGAGGTTAATGTCATTACCAAGCCAAAAATTCATCAACTTAGGGAAACCCATGTTCTCCATCCTAATCCCCATAATAGTGCACTCACTCATCCCCCAAAACCACTAATCCAAGCATGAATAACATATTTAAATCATTAGAAAATAATTTAAGTAGAAACCAATAAAAATCCCTCAACCCAATTTCAAACCCAATAATTAAATTACATGAAAGTTGAATCAATTTATGTGATAATGTAAAATAAAAATTTAAGGATGAGAGGCATGCCTGAAGTACGTAAGAAATTTAAAGGGATTTGAAGTTTTGAGCTTGACTGATTGATTTCCTTATAAAACCCTAATGTCTCTTGCCTCGAGAGTTAAATATAAAGAGATAAATTTTTTATTTTGATAACTAAAGATAGAGGGGTCATAAGAGTGTTTTAAGTTGTGGGAATAGTGTAAAAAGGAGGAAAAGATCGAAAAGACCCCAATTAAAATGTGCAGAAAAATTAGGGAACAATCATCATGACTTGGGGTAACAATACATGAGGCATCACCATGATTCGTGGCCTAGAGTCATTAGCTGAGGATTAGAAATTTGTTCCCTCACTATTATGACAATGAGTTATTCATAACGACTTGTTATCGGCCTTTACAAGTCATGACGAAGACACATGGTTAGGGGCTAGATTCTTGGGTAACCTTCTGTTGAGACAATGTGTCACTCCTGATGACTTATTACATCTCATAACGAGTCATACCGTGGACTTATTGTCAAGGGACCAAAACCTAGGCAAACCTCTCTTAAGTAGTCTTACCCTAAACTATTATCACTGGCAGTTTTAACATCACTTTAACACCTTGGCTAATTCAATTACTCGACTCTTAGAGGGTCACGAACCTGGGGTGTCACATTTATCTTGGAGATATAAGGTCTATATCAATTTTCTATTACCATTACTTTGGGTGTGATATTTATTTCCATCGACCTAGTATTGGTTTGACTAGATTTAGTTTAAGATCGTACCTTTCTAAGTTGATTAAGATTTGGATGCCATTAGTGTTTTGTATCCTCGGTGAGTTCTTTTTTATTCCATGATATGTTAAGCCCTTAGCAGATATGGATTTGACTACCTGTGCCATCAGTTAATAGTTTTTCTCCATTGTGAATATGTCTGCAGTGACAGTTCAGTTTTAGCCCTTGCAAGAACTACTGCATATATGTTTAGTCTCTGAAGTGAGATTGATTTTGGTATTTGATCTTCTTGAAGATATATTGACTCTATTAGTGATTTTTTATTCTTGTGAATAACATCTTGAGAGTTGTGATGGATTTTAATAGGTGGATGCTTGTTCACCAAAAAGATTGGTTTGATTATTTGAGATTGAGTAATTCAACTTTGTTGTTAATATTATTGCTATAGATTGCATAACTTAGTTGCAACCTCTATTTAAGAATTTAAATCAGTGGGGCATTCGTTGAAAGGGTTAATTGGACTACTTGTTACATAGAGTCTAGTTTTCTTAAGTTCAAAAGGGTTATATTTTATAGATGCTAGAAAGATGGGTTGTTGGCATATGGTGTTGGTTTCTACTAATTTTACCTTAGTGCTCAATTTTTGTTAGACTTGTTAAAGCTTTCTCAGCGGAAGATGTGTACCCAAGCTTGGTTTATCATGGTTACACCCATAATCAGTGGATCATTCGAGATCAGCTCATTTAGTTATAAGTTATTTTCTATGGACCCATGATGAACGCCCATAATCTGGTACTCGAAATGCTACACAGTGCTCATGACCCCAAAGGACCACAAGCTAACCCATGACTGATATCTGTACCTAAATACTTCATAAAATATTGTATAAATGCAGAAATAATAGGATGAACCATGCCATAAGGTTCAAAATTGATAAATATCTGATAAAACCATATCTGAATAATGTGGTACAACAATACCAAAACTGAAACAATGTCTGAAAACATCTAGTCTAAAAACTCTGTAGTCTGAAAGCCTCTAAAATTTTCGAATAAGGAGTTGATGAGACCTATCCCCAACTAACTCCAACTACTGAAATAAACTAACTAATAAAGAAATAAAGTAATGATCATGTCCTCAAAGGATGAGAACTCACTGCTAACTCTGACTGCTGAAATTGGAATGCTATTAATTCTCTGGAGCTCGTGCTTCTGAACCCATGGTATAAAACACCATAGAATAAATGCGTCAGTACGTTTGAATATACTGGTATAAAAGTGAGGTAGGCTGAATGCAAAGGGTTCAAATACATGAACAATGCTAACTGACTAAATAACATGAACGTGAGAATACATGCATGAATAAGTAACTATGACTAAATTCGTGATGGTACGAACTACTAAGACTGATTACTAATAACATAAATCACTAATAATTGATATAACTGATACTGAGCGACTGTATCTGACAGTCTAGGTTCTGATGGAACTAACTGAGTTTTGTGCTATTTTGAGTGGGCTGTATCTGATAGTTCTGAAATTCTGAAGAAGTTTGAGTTCTATTACTGAGATTGATTCTGAAACAGTAACTGTGGGAAGTAGTCATCTAACTGACATGCCCCTAATATGCCATTATGGATGAGTTGAGGTCCAAACTGTAACCCCAATTGAAAGGGTGTCAATACCGCGCCACTGGTAAGGAAAAGCTATGAATGATCCTCATCTGGAAGTGACCCTCATTTGGTTGCAGCTGAATTAGCCACTAGGTTGGCCGGAATGACAGTTGGTCATTCATTGTGAGCAGCAACTTAATTAGAAAGAATGGTGAATGCAACTTTGAAGTCTACATGAGAAACGTATTTGTTCAAGGGATCTTCTTGGACAGGCTGACTAATTTTCGTTTCTTCTTTTGGGAGGCATATTCGTTAGAAGAAAAGGAAAAAAAATTAGACTGAGATTTAAATTTGAACTCGCGCTCACTGGCACGACATGAATACTGAAAGAAGGGAAACTGTTCCTAAAACATCTCATAGCCTCATGCACATAAATGTGGCATGCAACACACCCATGTACAAGACTCTACTAGATGCGGCTTTCAGACTTCCTAGGACTCTATTGAACCTTAGGCTCTAATACTAAGTTTTTAACGCCCTGAATCTGGTACCCAGAATGCTACACGGTGCTCATGACCCAGAAGGACCACAAGCTGACCATGACTGGTATATGTTCTTGAACACTGCATAATATACTGTATAAATACAGAAATAGTAGGCTAAAATATGCCATAAGGTTCATAATTCATAAATATCAGAATAATATGGTACGATAATACAAAACTAAAATAATGTTTGAAAACATCTAATCTGGAAACACTGTAGTTTAAAAGCTGCTAAACTATCTGAAGAAGGAGTTGATGGGACATGTCCCTAACTAACTCCAATTATTGAAATAAACAAAGTAATGAAGAAATAAAGTAATGATCACGTCCTCAAAGGATGAGGACTCACTGCTAACTCTCACTGCTGAAACTGGAATGCTACTAATGCTCTAGAGCTCGTGCTTCTGAATCTATGGTATAAAAACACCATAGAACAGATTCGTCAGTAAGTTTGAATGTACTGGTATACAAGTGAGATAGGCTGAATACAAAAGGTTCAAATATATGAACAATACTAATTGACTGAATAACATGAACGTACGAATACATGTATGAATAAGTGATTGTGACGATTCATGATGGTATAGACAACTGAGTCTGATTACTGATAACATAAGTTACTAATAACTGATATAACTAATACTGAGTGATTGTATCCGACAATGTAGGTTTTGAAAGAACTAACTGAGTTTTATACTATTTTAAGTGGACTGTATCGACAGTCTTAAAAAGCAGAAGAAATATCTGAGTTCTATTACTAAGACTGAGTCTGAAACTGTAACTATAGGAAGTAGTCATCTAATTATTATGCCCCTAATACCCTACAATGGATGAGTTGGGGACCAATCTGTAACCTCCATTAGAAGGGTGTCAATACCGTGTATGTGGTAAGGATAAGATATTAGTGACCCTCATCTAGCAGTGTCCCCTAAGGAGAATGGTGGAACCCTCATTTGACAGCCTAATCTGTAAGTTTGGTGTCGCTACCTATGTTGGCTACACAGTTCTAGAATGCAAGGATTGCTTCTAAGGATCACATCCTCAGCTGTCAGGGTATGTGCACTCATCCTTGGGTTTACTCGGTGCTAAATCCTACTCCCATTTGAGTAGACATTGAACATGATTAACTGAATTGAACTGCACTGAGATCATTAAGTTCCTTTGATTGACGGAATACTAATGAGATTACTGAAGTACTGAGCTTTCTGAGATTACAAGGATTACTGAGTTTACTGAGTTTTCCTGAATCACATGACTGGCTGAATTATACTTAACATGGCTTGACTGAGGATATCTTGAAAACATGACACTAGCTTTAGGCACACATCTAAATTGTCCAATACATGTACCCCCAGGACTCGATAGCGTGAAACTGACAAGACGTGATATCCTTGAATGCATGACCAACACCAATAATCCATAATACAATAAGTTAGGGATTCTATGAAGTACATGGTTATCACAGACTTATACATGAATAGTATTGCATGTAAACATGGTATAATTTCATAAGGCTAATTCATGAGCAATCCACCAAACATTTACAAGGAACATTTATACCATGAGAGTTCTTTAAACATAAGAGTAAAACATGAATCCCTCACTTAAGTCATAATTGAACTATATTACATGATTTCTAGTCTTCTAGGCATTTTATCAAACACCTTATATGAACCACTTAGGTCATGGGTATAATCATCAATTACACATCATAAACCACTCAATTCGTGGATTTAAAATCATATACTAACATATTTTCATAAAAACACTTTGTGATACCAACTTGGGAACCGCACAACAACAATCACATAAACATAATCAACCCACAACATAATATTCATAATACATGATTTAAAACTTGATTCTTGGTCTTCATGGACAAAAGGAATCCATGAATGAACACTATGCATACCTTGATGGTAAGTTTCTTGAAGTTCTTGGAGAGATTCTCGGAACTAGCTTTGATTTCTTAAAAGCTAGGGTTTAGTTTCTTGGGAGAGAATGTTCTTGATTTGTGGAAAAAGTGAGAAAATAATGATTTGAAATGTTTTAGGGATTAAATCCTGCACCTAGACGTGTTAAAACCTTGGCAAAAGACCAATTTATTCCTGAACAAAATATTTATTTTTCATTAAAATTTCTCGATTTGGTAGGCTGGCGCGATGCGGCGCTATCGCACCGTGCCTCTGGAATTTAACAACTGGAAAATTGGGAGTGCGATACAGAGCTATCGCATTGCCACTTTGTTTGTGACCTAAAAGTTTGGCGCGATACAGTGTATTAGCAGAGTCTTACTAGAAACTGACAAACATTATTTAACATTCGACATCTTCGAGACGAATCTTGTAAATTGTAAATTTCACATATATAAAAAGTTTATTCATCTTTAAAGCATGTCTTTGACATCTTTGGGATGAATTTACGCTAGGTTTAAGTGTGGGGTATTACACATGGCCATTGGTTTTGAGGGTCATCTGGACCAGTTAGTGGCTTGGGAAATATCATAGACATTGGACATCACCATTTGAATATGCAGGTTGACATTATTGGGCATTTTTCCTATGCTAGCCATGTGGATTTTGATGGGTCATCTTTGGTCTTTCAAGATTATTATGCTGTTATTGCGTAGATAGGGGTCAGGTGTTGTTTATGTGGTTTGAAGTAGATAGAAGGTTTGAAAAGACATGAAATGCTAAATTTGGAATTGGAGTTGTTTGAATGGTATGTGTTTGGGATTGCCTTTAACTTGGTTGATTTTTCGCATGGTTATTCTCGAATTAGTGTGATGTCAAAATAGTGTGGCTTGGGTTTTCATGCTTAAGCCGTGCTCAGTTCAGTTGGAGGACAGTTGGTTGTTAAGGATGGGTTTTCAGTTATTTAGAAAGTGAAATAAGGATGTGAATAAAAAATGAATGCCTTTAGCGAAATCTCTTGGAAGTATTATTTAGACTAAGAGGTTACTTGGGGAGTCTTGCTTGGGGCATGCGAACCCAGTACCTTGTCCTTTCGAGATTTTACACTTTTTATATCCATTATCTTTTGACAATAAAAGTCCTTTTAGTAGTGTATTGTCACGACCCGAACCAGGGCCTAGTCGTGATGGGAATCTCAAGCGTACCATAGATCGAAGACCACCCTCATCGCCTAACCACATAAGAACAAAAATAATAATATAAACAATGAAGAAACCAAGTAAATAGAGATAAGAAAATGAATAAGTAACTTAAAGAAGACTAAGAGTCAAACAACAACAAACCAACCTATATCTATCCAACAAAGCCTCTAAATCAGTATAACATCTATGTCGGGACATACCCCCGACTATGACCAAAAGGAATCCAAAAGCTCTGAGTCGATAAAGAAAGAAAAATGAAATGATAATGCCTTCCAAAGGATAGAGGCTCACCACTTCACACAAATTGACAGATATGCTAATCCAACTAATTATACACAGGAGCAACAAAAAAATATTCGGACCCTACATCATGAAATGATGTAGCATCCTAGGACAGTCAGTGTGATAAGCACTTGCATGTAACTCGAAAAAAGTGATAAAATAATGCCATGTCCAAAATCAGTCAAAACTACATGCATACATTCATAAATACATATATAAGATGCCTGGAAAGGGCAAGGGTCATGAACAAAAGAGTTTTAAATCATTAACCTGGACGACGTAGCTCGATCCGTCCTAAGGGCATCCATGGGCTATAAGGGTTCATCTACCCCTACTAAAAGGGCCCCAGTACGTGTTAGTTGCACAAAGCGATGGAAAACTAAATCTACCATGGTAAATAACCATCCCAAATATATATATATATATATAGATATAGATATATATATATATATCAAGTATGTATCAACCACATAGTAATATAGACCCCCAACACTGGCAAACATGGTTTTCAGTGTTCATAACCCCGGAGCTTACACCTTCACGATGAGATACACAACCCCTATTAAGCCTAATTTAATATCACTTCACAAATAATTCCAACCATTAACCTGGGAGCCATTCATTAAGTCATTTATCACTTGGTATCATCATACCAATATGCTTGCAAGTTAAAATAAACATGCCAAACCAATCCACATAACCACATTGACTCTCAAGTTCCATTTAAATATCCAAAACATTGCCACCAAGTCTATCCAAATCCATTTTTATATCCATTTATCCATTAATGCAATGCATTAGGTTCAAAAACAAGTTAAACCATGCAATTTTCTATTATAAAAAAGAAATTCACAAACTGGGTTGAGGTTCATGAAATTTCAAGCCAAAATTCATCCAATTTAGGGAAACCTATATCCCTAATTCCAACCATTTAAATAATATACCAATTTAGTCCTAAAATCATCAATTTAAAGCATGAATAATCAATTCAAAACATTAGAAAGTAATTAAATCAGTAACAACCAAAACCACTTAACCCAATTTCTAAACCCACAATTTGAATCACATGAAAATCTCTTCAATTTATGCCATAGAGTAAAATTAAAGTTTAGGGAAGATAAACAAGCCTGAAACATACAAGAAATTGAAGTCAATTTGAATTTTGGGGCCAGGAGTAGTGATTTCTTGAAAAACCCGTGAGTTTTATGGGGTGGAGAGTTAAATATGAATAGGGTAGAGTTTGATCATTGAAAACTGAAGGAAAAGGATCCCTTTTATGTTTTTAAGTCGTATAAGGGGTAAAAAGACCAAAACACCCTCACCCCAAGTCAAAAAAAAAACAAAATTGGATAAAATTTGCACCTCATCTAGCACGGCCTTAACGCAAAGATTATCCTCCGTGCCTCGTTGCTATTGCGGAGGGTAACCTCTATGACACGGGGATATCATAGAGGCACACTGCTTAGGGGTCCCAAAATGACTCCAAACCCCTTCTACGATTTCTAAAACTTCCCCTAACACCCCTTCAACACCCCTAAACACAATTCAAGTCAAAAATTAATGTTATGCATGCCGGAGGGTCAAAAGTAAAATGATGAAAATTTTAAGGGGTCTTACAGTATCCCAACCTTTGGATCATTCATCCCCGAATGATGATTTAGGACTCCTTTAGCACGAGAATAGAAAGAACAACCCAAAATTATATTACAAACTCGAAAGGTATCAAAGCAAAATGAAACTCATACCTTAAGCAGTTTCATCCAACCCGAGGAACAACTATAGGTATTTGGCCTTCATGTCTTCCTCAGCTTCCCAGGTAGCCTCTTCTACCTTTTGGTCCCTCCAACGAACCTTCACAAAAGCTACATACTTAGTCCTTAATGTACATTCTTACCAATCTAATAGTTTAATTGGGACATCCTTATAAGACAAGGAATCTGTAACACCAACATCCTTAACAGGCACCATCAAGGAAGAATAATCCAAACTTTTTTTAGCGCAGACACATATTACACGGGATGCATATAGCCCAAACTCGCAAGAAAATCTAAATCAGAAGCAATATCCCTATTTCTACACAAAATTTCATATGGACCAATGTAACGGTGACTGAGCCTCCCCTACTTACCAAACCTCATGACTCTTTTCGTAAAAGACACCTTTAAGTACACCCAATCATTTGCTTCAAACACCAATTCTCTTTGTGTCACATCCACATAAGACTTTTTGGGACTCTGATCAGTCTTAAGCCTTTCTCTAATCACTTTCACCTTCCTCATGGCTTGGAGAACCAAATCATGACCAAATAACTTATTCTCGCTGTAATGCCCCATAAAATGGATCCCGAAGCGCCACACGCTGCTTGAGGCTACGAGTAGCCCTAAGCTAACCCTTTGAGCCATTTTCATTCAGTTCAACACAAATAAATGGGGTTTCCATAAATAACCCTCAAATATCAGCAAAGTAATCATCATCCAAGAATAAAAGAATTTCAGAAAGATAATAAAACATGACTTATAAGCCAACTCCCAACATCTATAATAGTCTTACAAGCCTCTAAGAAAATCAACAAAACCAGCGAGTCGTTGAGTCATGGCCCAACTGACAAATACTCCATTATCAAATGTAAACAATTCTGTGAAACCAACATCAGACATCACGTCCTTGGAACATGAGGACTCACCACAACAGACGATGTAGAACAGCATGCCCGAAAAATCACTGTCAAACCTAGAACTGAGCACCTGAACCTATATTCTGAGAAAATGCAGCCCACATCTGAAGATGTGGGTCAGTACCATGGAAAGTAATCGAGTATATGGGGGTGTATGCAGTTGTATAAACATCGTCATCAAAAATATTTATAAGAAATATGCAGGATGTATGAAAGACTCACATAGCCCGAAGAAAATCACCATAATCATGAGAGGATGAAATAAGTACAATAACACATATGAGCCATCATATAATTCGTCAATCACTTTCAGTTCATCGAGAATATCAATTCTCATAATGTAAATATCAGTTAAATCTTTTGAAAGAATAACTTTCACAATTCCACTTTCAAATCACTTCACCATTCACCATAGACACAAGGAAACACACACATACTAGGAGATCCTATAACCGACATAAACCATGTGAGCTACATGGAGTCCAACATATAACTTACGTTGGGGAGAGCCATCCTATCCTTGCCATCAGAGTAGGACTATCGATATCAAATCCACACAAACTAGTAATCACTATATAAATAAGCCTCAAGCTCACTCCTATGGGAGCACATAGTTCAAGGGAAGTAAGGTTGATTTATACCTCCCACTCGGTGCTAAAGATTTCTCCCGGACTTAGCTCAGAATATTTCAAAGATAATCCACAACAAAACAATTTCCGTAATATATAAATATACATCGCGAGCCATCATGCTTCCCATATATCAAAATCAACCACGTTGTGGATTACTTTCACACTCGAGTTCAAAACAACTCCATTAAGACCAAAAGGTCAAATCATTCAAAATATCACCAATATCAACATCAATGTGCTTATAACACACACTTTCTCAAAAAAACACAATTTCTAATAGGGATTCACGACCCAAATATCAAAATCATGATAAATATCATTCAAGATTCATGCTTTATATCTCCACACATGTAAATTCATCTTTCAAAATCATAAACATCAAGTTTTCATAATGATCATCATAAGATATGGGTTCATGCTTCAAATTCGTAAAAATCAAAAGAACGAGAGTTCTTGTTGAAAAACCCCACATACCTTGAATGATGAACTTTAGATCGATACTCGTTTTTGAGATGTTAATCGTGCCTTTGTATGATGGTTCTTGGAGTTCTTGAACTAGCAACTTGGAATCTTGAATAAATTTGCAGAATTAATGGTGAACTTTGGAGGTTCTTGAAGTTGGATGTAGGAGCTTAGGGTTTTATTTTTGAGGGAATTTGATGAAATATAATATATAATGCTTCTAATAGGCTTTAATATAGGGTTTGAATGGATTTTGGGTGTGGGGAAATGACCAAAACGCCACTAAAAATTAAATAATTCTCGAATCTATCCTTTGGTGGACTGTTCTGATAGTCTGAAGTAGATCAACCATAACATTTTACTTTAATATCCAAATTGGATGAAACCAATTTCATTAGAAAGAGGACTCTCATATATTTCCATTGATATATAGTATCTCACCCAGATTATTGTGTACGAGGAGTTATGATCGTTTGGAGTTAACCCAAAAATTTGCTTTTGATAGGCTGAAGTAGATCGACCATAACTTTTTTCTCCGATAGACAAATTAGATGAAAACAATTTCATTGGAAACAGGACTCGCAGAACTTTCCGTTGATATATAGTAGATCACCCAGATCATTATGTACAAAGAGTTATGATCGTTTAAAGTTGGAGAAAAAATACGTCAGGCCCCAGTAGTTTTTCCTGTACGTTTTACTATTCACAATTCGATCAGAATGTTCATTACTCGTCGCTTGGGTGTCCGTTTTGGATGATCCACATATCATTGGAAAGCTTATTTGATACTCTATGTAATGGTGGGTCATAATATAAGACATTCCATATGGAAAATTTATAATTCATTCTAGAAGATAGAACTCAACACGTTTACGCACAAAATTTCAATGAAAAATTTCCCGGGTATTACATCATCCCCCCCTTGGAAACATTCATCCTCGAATGACGCTAGACATGCCAAGATTAGATAGGGAATAGAGCATACATCTGAAACCATTCGTTAGACTCATCACCACATTGTTTCTTACTCCAAATGCAACATAGAATGTATAAATTCAAGAAACTACAGCTGAATACATAATAAATGACAGTTGAACTGCTGCAACTTTTATCAAAAGTGCATGATTTAGGAAAGAACGGTACCTTCGGCTTTATTGGAGTTCGCAAAAAATAGGTGTGGGTACTTAAATCGCATATCCGCCTTATCTTCCTACGTTGCACCCTTAACAGATTGGTTTCGTCACAACACCTTGACCAAGGGAACTTCTTTGTTCCGTAGTCTTCAAACAATGAAATCAAGAATCTCAACAGGAATCTCATCAAAAGAAAGATTTTCTTGAATGTTAGCACTCACATAGGAATCCACTACCATAACATCGCTAATATAATTTCTAAGCATAGAGACATGGAATATTAGATGAACAGAGGACAACTCGGAAGGCAACTCGACCTCATAAGCTACTTTACCAACACAGCTAAGAATTTTGTAAGGACCAACATAACGGGGACTAAGCTTCCCCTTCTTTCCGAATCTCTTCAAACTTAAGGTCTCTCCTTCTAACATCCGCATATGAATTCTGACTACTCTACGCAATTTTCAACCTTTCCCTAATCAACTTAACTTTTTCCATAGCCTCAAATACCAAATCAGGACCACTTACAGTCGCTTCACCCACCGCGAACCAACCTATGGGTGATCTACACTTCCTCCCATATAAGGCTTCAAATGGAGCCATACCAATACTAGAGTGGAAACTGTTATTGTAAGAAAACTCTATCAACGGTAAGTGATTATCCCAACTTCCCTTAAAGTCAAGTGCATAAGCTCTCAACATATCCTCTAAGGTTTAGATGGTCCGCTCAGCCTGACCATCGGTCTGCGGATGAAAAGCAGAACTCAAAAGCCCTTGGGTACCAAGACCCTTCTGAAAAGCTTTCCAAAATTGCGAAGTGAACTGAGTACCCCTATCCGAAATGATAGACAAGGGAACTCCATGCAGTCTGACTATCTCTCGGATATACAATCTAGCGTAATCCTCAGAAGTATATCAAGTATGAACAGGCAAGAAATGAGCAGACTTAGTCAACCTATCAACCACAACCCAAATGGAATCATGATGGCATCGGGAAGGAGGTAACCAATCACGAAGTCCATATTTATCTCCTCCCACTTCCAGGTGGGAATACTAAACTCTTGCATCATACCAACAGGTCTTTGGTGTTCAACCTTAACCTGTTGGCATGTTGCACACTTAGCTACAAATGCTGCTATATATTTCTTCATGCCACTCCACTAATAGATTTCCTGCAAGTCTTGGTACATCTTGGTGGCACCAGAATGAATAGAATATCGCACCTAGTGGGCTTCATCCATAATCCTCTGTCTCATATCATCAATATTTGGGACACACAATGTACCCTGCAATATCAACACACCATCTCCCCCTTGGGAGAAAACCTTTACTTTTTGGTCCTTGACTGACTCCTTCAGTCTGACCAAACTAGCATCTAAGTATTGCTTTTTCTTCACTTCCGAAACCAAGGATTATTCGGAACTACTCTGAACCCTGATACTACCTTCAGTAGAGTCAAACAACATAACGCCCAATCTAGCCAAATGATGTACATCACGAGCCAACTCTTTCTTACCTTCTACCACATGCAAAAAACTACCCATGAACACTCTACTTAGGGCATCCGCCATAACATTGGCCTTGCTCGGATGGTACAACACACTCATATCATAGTCCTTTAACAACTCTAACCATCGTCTCTGCCTAAGATTCAATTTTCTCTGGGTAAACACATACTGCAGACTCTTATGATCAGTGAAAATATCAACATGGACACCATACAAATAGTGTCTCTAGATTTTCAAAGCAAACACAATAGCAGCCAACTCAAGGTCATGGGTGGGGTAGTTTTTCTCATGGGGTTTCAACTGTCTAGAAGCATAAGCTATCACCTTACCCTTCTGCATCAATACGCAACCCAACCCAACTCTCGAAGCATCACAGTACACCACAAAACCATCAACACTATCAGGCAAAGTCAAAATAGAGGCTGAAGTGAGTCGAGTCTTGAACTCCTGAAAACTCTTCTCACAAGATTTGGACCACAAAAACTTCACTTTCTTTTAGGTTAATCGAGTCATAGGAGATGCTATAGAGGAGAAACCCTCAACAAAATGGCGGTAATAGCCAGCTAAACCCAAGAAACTTTAGATATCAGTCAGAGAAATAGGTCTAGGCCAATTTCTAATAGCTTTAGTCTTCTGGGGATGAACTCTAATACCCTCGAAAGAAATGATATGACCTAGAAAAGCAACTGACCTTAGCAAAAACTCACACTTATTGAACTTGGCAAACAACTTGTGATCTATAATGGTTTGCAAGATAGTTTGAAGTTAATAAGAATGTTCATCCTCACTACGGGAGTACACCAGTATACAATCGATGAACACTATGATAAACATATCTAGATATGGTCTGAACACTCGATTCATGAGGTCCATGAAAGCCGCTGGGGTATTAGTTAACCCGAAAGACATAACAAGAAACTCCAAATGGCCATAACAAGTTCGTAAAGCAGTTTTTGAGATGTCACACTCCCTATCTTTGAGTTGATGATAGCTGGAACGAAGGTCTATCTTTGAGAAATAACTTGTACCTTGCAATTGGTCAAACAATTCATCTATTCTCGAAAGGGGGCACTTATTTTTTACGGTGACTTTATTCAGTTGGTGGTAATCAATTCACATACGCAAAGAGCCATCTTTCTTTCTCACAAACAACACAGGAGCACCCCAAGAAGAAATGCTGGGCTTTATGAAACCCTTATCTAGTAGATGTTTGAGTTGCTCTTTTAACTCCTTGTGTTCTATAGGGGCCATACGGTAAAGAGGAATAGAAATAGGTTGAGTATTGGGAAGAAGATCAATCCCGAACTCTATCTATCTATTAGGAGGTATCCCTGGGAGATCATCCAGAAAGACATCAGAAATCTCATTGACGACGTTAACAGACTGGAGAGGCCGAGTCTCAGGCTTAGTGTCTTTGACTCTAACCAAATGGTAAATACACCCCTTGGAAATAAGATTTATAGCTTTGAGGTAAGCGGTAAAATGACTCTTGGGTGACACAGAATTCCCAGACCACTCAAACATGGATGCACCCGAAAACTAAAACTAGACCACTTGGGTTCGACAATCAATAGAGGCATAAGAAGAATACAGCCGGTTCATACCCAGAATTACATCAAAATCTACCATGTCTAACTCAATCAGATCAGCCAATAAGACTCTATAAAGAACGGTAATAGGACACTTTTTATACACTTGTTGGGTAACAATCGAATCACCCACTGGGGTAGAAACTAGGATAGGCTCAGGAATAATCTCAGGGCTCATTTCAAAATTCACAGCAATCAAAGGTATAACATATGAGAAACTGGATCCAGGATCCAACAAAGCATACACATGAAACTGAAATATTTGAAGCATACCAGTAGCAACATCGGGAGAGTCCTCCTTTTCCTAGCGAGATGGCAAAGCATAGAATCTATTCTGGCGCTACCCGCCAGCATTGCTAGAAGAGGCGTCGCTAGAACTGGAGCACTAACATCTGAGTCTGGGTCTGAGAGCGATAGTCACGATGCCCTTGTCCATCCTGTGGATAATCTCTAACTCTGTGACGCATGTCACCACACTGGAAACAACCCCTTTTCTCACCCCAACACTCACCCAAATGAGCCCTACTATACTTAGGACACAGGGGACCATTTAGCTTACTACCAGCATTGTACTAGGACCTGGATGCATATGACCTGCTTACCTTGCTCCTGCCTACCTCTAGGCACGGGAGCACTAGCAGATGACGATGATGGCATAGACGAATGATCCTAATACTGGGGGTGACTTTCTCCCTACGATCTAGTCTAACCTTGTCTGTGCTGCTCGAACCTAGCTCTCTTATTCCCTCTTATTCTATCTCTCTCCTTAATCTTGTCTGCCTCAATCTATTGGGCATGAGTCATCAGCCTAGAAAGATTCATCTCACGATTCAACATAGCAGACCTACACTCCTTAACCACATAACTAGATACTCTAGTCACAAACTTACTCATACTAGCCCGATTATCAGCCACTAAGTCAGGAGCATACTTGGCCAACTGATTGAACTTTAGACTGTACTCCCTAACAGTTGTAGAGCCCTATCGCAGGTTCATAAACTCTTCCACCTTCACCTCCCTCATCTCCAAAGGGAAAAACTTATTCAGGAATGCATCCTGAAACTCTTGCCAAGTTGTAGGGACAACTCCCTCACCTTTACCTTTTCTCCAAGCAACAACCCAATCAAAAGCAAGGTCTTTCAACCTATACATAGCCAACTCCACACTATGTTCTTCATATACATGCATCACCTGAGTAATCTTCTGCACCTCCTCTAAAAATAACCGTGGATCCTCATCAGACTTGGACCCATAGAATTCCGACAGACTCATCCCCATGAAGTCACAGATCCTGAAAGCAGCTAAATCACCTCCCTGCTGCTATGGAGCCAGGGCCGGGTTGGCCTGAACATTTGTAGTAATAGCTTAGGCCAGCGCCTGAATGGCTGACCGAAATTCAGAGTGAGACACGTTTTCATTCAATGGGTAAGCGGGTTGAGGTTGCTGACCATTATTATTTCTTCTCGCTCGATATAGAGGTATATTTTTGAAAGAGGAGAGCACAAATCAATAGCAGAGAGAGACACTTTAAGCACGATAGACTTCTAAAAGAAAGAATCACACTTTTTCCTAAAACATCTTGTAGCCTCTTGCTCATAGATATGGCGCGCTACACACCAATGATCAAGAATCTACTTAACGAATCTTGTCAGACTCTTTAGGATACCTTAAAACCTTAGGCTCTGATACCAAGTTTGTAACACCCCAAAAAATGGGTCCCAAAGCATCACACGGTGCTTGAGGCTATGAGTAGCCCCAAGCTAACCCTTTGAGCCATTTTCATTCAGTTCAACACAAATCAATGGGGTTTCCATAAATAACCCTCAAATATCAATAGAGTAATCATTATCCAAGAATAAAAGAATTTCAAAAAAATAACAAAACATGACTTATTAGCCAACTCCCAACATCTATACTAGTCTGACAAGCCTCTAAGAAAATCAATAAAACCAGTGAGCCACTGAGACATTCCTCGACTGACTCATACTCAGTTGTCAAATGTAAATAATTCCGTGAAACCAACATCAGACATCATATCCTCAGAACATAAGGACTCACCACAACAGAAGATGTAGAACAGCGTGCCCGAAGAATCATTGTTGAACCTGGAACTAAGCACCTGAACCTATATTATGAGAAAATACAGCCCACATCCAAAGATGTGGGTTAGTACCATGGAAAGGAACCGAGTATATGGGGGTGTATGCAGTTGTATAAACATCATTATCATAAATATTTATAAGAAATATGCAGGATGTATGAAAGAGTCACATATCCTGAAGAAATCATCATAATCATGAGAGTATGAAATAAGTACAATAATACATGTAAGTCATCATATAATTTGTCAATCACCTTTAGTTCACCAAAAATATCAATTCTCGTAATGTAAATATCATTTAAACCTTTTGAAAGAATAACTTTCACAATTCCACTTTCAAATCACTTCATTCACCATAGACACAAGGAAACACACACACACTGGGAGATCCTATAACCGACATAAAATCATGTTAGTTACATAGAGTCTAATGTACAACCCACGTTGGGGAGAGCTGTCCTATCCTTGCCATCGGAGTAGGACTATTGATATCAAATCCACACAAACTAGTGATCACTATATAAATCAGCCTCAGGTTCACTCCTACGGGGGCACGTAGTTCTAGGGAAGTAAGGTCTCTTTATACCTCCCACTCGGTGCTAAAGATTTCTCTCGGACTTAGCTCAGATCATTTCAAAGACAATCCACAATAAAATAATTTTAGCAATATATAAATATACATCGGGAGCCATTATGCTTCCCTTCTATAAAAATCAACCACGTTGTGGATTTCTTTCACACTCGAGTTTAAAACAACTCCTTTAAGACCAAAAGGTCAAATCATTCAAAATATCTCAAATATTCAACATCAACATACTTATAACACACACTTTCTAAAAAAAAACACAATTTCCAATGGGGATTCACGACCCAAATATCAAAATCATGATAAATATCATTCAAGATTCATGCTTTATATCTCCACACATGTAAATTCATCTTTCAAAATCATAAATATTAAGATTTCATAATAATCATCATAAGATATGGGTTCATGCTTGAAATTCATAAAAATCAAATAAAAATCATGCCTTTGTAAAGAAAATTACTTTTGGAAAAAAGAACGAAAGAGAGTTCTTGTTGAAAAACCCCACATACCTTGAATGATGAACTTTAGATTGATACTCATTTTTGAGATGTTAATCGTGCCTTTGAATGATGGTTCTTGGAGTTCTTGAACTACGAACTTGGAATCTTGAATAAATTTGCAGAATTAATGATGAACTTTGGAGGTTCTTGAAGTTGGATGTAGGAGCTTAGGGTTTTCTTTTTGCAGGAATTGGATGAAATATATCATATAATGCTTCTAATAGACTTTAATATAGGGTTTGGACAGATTTTGGGTGAGGGGGAATGACCAAAACTCCCCTAAGAATCAAATAATTCTTGAATCTGTCCTTTGGTGGACTGTTTTGATAGTCTGAAGTAGATTAACCATAACATTTTACTCCGACATCCAAATTGGATGAAACCAATTTCATTAGAAATAGAACTCTCATATCTTTCTGTTCATATGAGGAGTTATGATCGTTTGAAGTTGACCCAAAAATTTGCTTTTGATAGGCAGAAGTATATTAACCATAACTTTTTGCTCCGATAGACAAATTGGATGAAACCAATTTCATTAGAAAGAGAATTGGCAGAGCTTTCTATTGATATATAGTAGATCACCCATATCTTTCTGTACAAGGATTTATGATTGTTTAAAGTTGGAGCAAAAATACGCCAGGCCTTAGTACTATTTCCTGCAAGTTTTACTGTTCACTACTATTCATGATTCGATCAGAATGTTCATAACTAGTCGCTCGGGTGTCCGTTTTGGATGATCCACATATCGTTGGAAAGATTATTCGATACTCTATGCAATGGTGGGTCATAATCTAAGACATTCCACACAGAAAATTGATAATTCATTCTAGAAAATAGAACCCGACACATTTATGGACAAACTTTCAACGAAAAATTTCCCGGGGTATTATACTCACCAACCTCAAACCATCCAATAGGAAATCTACACCTCCTACCATAAATAGCCTCAAAAGGATCCAGATAAATACTCAAATGATAACTATTATTATACGCAAACATAATAAGAGAAAAATGGTCAACCTAACTACCCTTAAAATCTACCACACAAGCCCTTAGCATATTCTCCAAAGTTTTAATAGTATGTTACATATTTCCATCCGTTTTAGAATGCTACGGTTCACCAGCGTACCCAAACCTTTCTGAAGTGAATGTTGGAAGATAGAAGAAAACTACGTATCTTGGTCTAAAATAATGGAAACTAGTGCACAATACAACTTCACAATCTCCTGAATGAACAACTTAGCATAATCATCTCTTGAGTAGTTAGTCCTCATAAGCAAAAAGTGATTAGACTTGATCATCCTATTCATAACGACCCAAATAAAATAGAACTGGTTGTAAGATCGCGGAAGAACTATAAAGAAAAATATATTGATCATCTCCCACTTCTACAAGGGTTACTCAATTTCTTGAGACATACCACTTGGCCTCCTGTGCTAAACCTTAACTTAATAATAGACCATGCACATAGCCACAAAATATGGTACATACCTTTTTATATTATTTCACCAGTAGATTTTCTTCTAGTCATGATACAATTTAGTTGAACTGGGATGCATTGTATACTTGAAATCATGATCGTTAGTTAAAATCCTTTCCCATACCCCATCTACATCAGGAAGACACAATCATCCTTGAAACGTTAGAATGCCATCTCTCCCAATTCTGAAAGCCATGACATTTCATTAAACCATATCATCCTTAATCTACATAACTATGGGATCCAAAGCCCACTTCTCCTTTACCTCAACAATAAGAGATGATTTTATCACTTCCTAAATAATAACTCCCCTATCCTCAGTCTAAAAGATAAACTCCCAAGTTAGCCAATCTGTGAATGTCCTTCACCAACCCTCCCTTCTTTTCATCCACATAAGATAAGATTCCTATAGATAGCCTACTAAGAGCATCAACAACAACATTATCTTTACCTAGATAGTAATGCAAGATCGTGTTATAATCCTTAAGATATTCGAGCGACTGCCTCTTGCAGAGATTCAACTTCTTTTGATTAAACACATACGTCAAGATTTTATAATCCAAATCGATATCAATATGCATCCCAAACAGATAATGGCTCCAAATCTTCAAAGAAAAAACTACAACCTCCAGCTCTAGATCATGGTTTGGATAATTTCTCTTATGATCCTTAAGCTTCCTATAAGCATCGGAGACAACCCTACCATGCTGCATTAAAATACCACCCAGTACCAGATGGGATACATCTTAAAATACTACACAACCAATAGTACCCTCGGGCAGGGTAAAAATTAGGACAGCAGTCAACTTATTCTTCAATTTACAAAGCTACCCTCAAAAGCCTCGAACCATAATAAATTAAACTTTTTTTGAGTCAACCTTGTCAATAGAGTAGCAATAAAAGAGAAACTCTTGACTAACCTCCTATAATACCCAGTTAAACCCAAGAAGCTCCTAATGTTTATTGGAGTTATTCATCTGGGACATCTCTTAACTTTCTCAACCTTCTGTGGATCTACCTTGATCACCTTACTAGTAATAACATGCCCTAGAAAAGTCACAACACCTAGCCAAAATTCACACTTAGAAAATTTAGCATACAAATTTTTGTCCTTAAGGGTATGCAATACAATTTAAAGGTAATTGACATGATCCTACTCTCTTAGAATACACCAAGATGTCATCAATAAAAATTATAACAAACAAATCCAGAAACTGCTTGAAAACCCAACTCATAATATCTATGAATGCAGCTGAAGCATTATTCTATCCGAAAGACAACACAAAAATTCATAATGACCATACCGGGTTTGAAAAGTAGTCTTAGGAATATCAACTTCCCTAATTTTCAACTGATGATATCCCAAACGGAGATCAATCTTGGAGAATCATCTAGCACCTTGAAGCTGATCAAAAAGTTTATTAATCTTAATTAAAGGGTACTTATTTTTCACTGTCATATTATTCAGTTAATGATAGTATATAAATATCCAAAGGGACTCTTCCTTTTTCGCATAAAAATCACACGAGCATCCCACAAAAAAAACTAGAACAAATGAATCCTTTATCAACAAGATCTTTTAGTTGCTCCTTTAGATCCCTTAATTCACACGGAGAAATGAAAAAAGGATAAGTATCCAATAAAAGATCAATCCTAAATTCTATTTCTCTATCAAGAGGAATTCTGATAAGATCATCGGGAAATAATTCAATTAATTCATTAACCACAGGAATGGATTAAAATGAAGGACTTTTAGAGTCTGAATCCTTAACCCAAACTAGATGATATAGACACCCTTTTGTGATCAATTTCTAAGCTCTAAGATAAGAAATAAACCTCTTTTTAGTCACTAAGATCCCTCCCACTCTAATATCGGCTTATTAGGAAAGTGAATATTGAACTTTTGAGTCCTACAGTCTAAAGAAGCATAAAACTAATAAAGACAATCCATCCCAAATATAACATCAAAATCCACCATATCCAACTCTATTGAATCCCTCAATGTCTCCCTCTGGAAGATAGACACCACAGAACCCCTATAGATTTTTCTACTAACTATAGAATCACCCAATGGAGTAGACACAAAAAAATGGGTAGAAATACTTTTAGGACCAAAAATAAAATGCACAACCATATAAGGGGTCATATAAGAAATGGTAGATCTTAGATCAAACAAGCAATAAAAATCATTGGAAAATGAGTTGTAACATACCAACATTAGGGGATGCCTCTGTAAAATTACTTGACATTAGAGCTTATTCCTAGACTATGACTATCTATATGAGTCATAAGGTATCATTATGAGTCATAGTACCCTAATCGTAGCCTGACTTATTTACTTGGCCCACTTTCTGTGTTGATCATGAATGGTACCTAATGAGTCATTAAGACACATTACGAGTCATAATTTCTTATTATGAGTCATATGGTATGACTCATAGTGAGACCAATGTTGGTACAGATATTGTCAAACCTATGTCTAAATATTACAATTCATAGGGTGACCCTATGATTCATAAGATCACCCGTAGTGACTAGGCACTATTTTTAGTCTTTTGATTAAGGATATTTTGGATATTTTCCTCTTTCCGTAAACATACCTCACAAACTTAATAAATATTGGGACCCCATTCTCATTCATAACACATTAAATACACTTTCTCAAAATCTCTTAAGCAAGAGCATTAGGGTTTCTAAGGGTTTGGTTGTCTAGAGCTTCCAAGGGAAAATTCCCTCCATAATTGTGATACTGTAAGTCATGTGACTCTACCCTTAAACTTGTTTTACATTAAATCCTAAATTTATATGGTTATTTTTCCATAGGTTTGACATGCGTTGAAGGCTTCGACATGGTTGATTTTTAAATTATTTTCTCATGATTTATTATGCATCATTTTTTCTTTATTAATGGTTTAAAACTTATGGAGTGCATGGGTATGGTGAATAAACTAAGGGTTCATGGTTTTCCCCAATTTGATGATTTTTGCTTGACATATGATTTTGTAAATTATGTTCCCTTAAAAGGTTTGACTTATTTACTTATACTATTACATGGCTTAAAAGGCTAATAACCACGAACTGATTTTATTGAACTTTCCGAATTATGTATTCCCTATATGAATGAACAATTGAACCTAGGTGGTCATGAATTCCTCCATGTGATGGATATAGATATGGCATAATAATGTTAACTTGCAAGTGAAGTTGGTATGACAATACCAATGGTATGCCTTAATTAATGAATTGGTTCAATGAATAGGAATGTATGAAAATTTCTTTAAATTTTGCTTAAAGGGGTTTCTGTATCTGGTCATGAAAGTGGAGGTCCCGAGAGACCAATACAAGAAACTACAATTGCTAGTATAGGGTTCTAAATGACCGAGTGGTTTGAGTCCCCCTTATTATGTGATTGGGAGGTTTCACTCCCCTATGTTTAATGATTGGGTGCTTAAGTCACCCTTGATTATATCACTAGGAGCTTTGAGTACATATGATTATTCACTAGTTTGTGAAACTACATGCACTAGGGCCCTTTCAGCTATGGGAGAGCTGAGCATATATAGCTCATGGCTGCCTTCTTATGATGATTGGTCTAACTAGTCTAGGATAATATTTTAAAGTTCATGTTAAGCCTCATTCCCTACCCCGATATTTGATATATATATATATTTATGTATTTGTATATGGTCATGTGCATCAATTTCATATGATTTTTGAACTATTTATCCTGACATTATTGTACTCCTTATTCATGTGTTATATACTAGCACTCAACCCACTAACCATCTCCAAACATTATCCCCACATGATGCAGGGTCCAAAGGCATTTCTATCTTTCCTGTACAATAATAGTATTTCAAATTTTCAATAGTCAGCTTGAAGTAGTTAGCCTCCTTCTTCTAAAAGGTCGTTACTTCTTATTTTATCTATTATCACAGACATTACTTTGGACTTATTTTGGATATCATTAAGGGAATGTCCCGACATTGGTTTGATTTGATTTTGTCATAGAGGCTTTGTAGATTTTTGTGCAGTAGTATTGGTTGTTGATATTCTTAGACTCTTCTAAGCTTATACTTTTTATCTTGTTATATTTTCAGAATTCATTTGTATCTAGGTGTGTTGTGTTCTATTAGACTAGGAAATGGGGGTGGTCTTTGATCCTCGCTGGACTTGAGATACCTATCATAGCTAGGCCCTGGTTTGGGTCATGAAAAAGTTGGTATCAGAGCCTAGGTTTATGGTTAATTAGGTTTCCATGAAACTATTTTAAGTAGAGTCTCTTTTATGGGTATGTCGTGCACCATATTTATAAGGGAGGGACTACACGACATTTAGGAATGATTCTTTTTCTTATGTTTTATTTTCTAGCTATAGAGTCTAGGATGTTAAAATCTTCTCTACTTTCATTTGTTCATATTTTAGATCATTCCTCCCCAAAAAATCTGATGCTCGTGGAAACTCCTCTGTCCCAGCTAAAGATAACATGGACAGAACTCGTCCTACTTACGGGTATAGACTCGATCCAGGGTCCTTACTTTTGATTTCCTCATGGAGTTCTACCGATCCATACTAGTCCTCTTTGAACTCCTTAAGCTAATAATGATCATGCCTCACTACCCTAAAGTGACATTTCTAATGTTGAGTTTCATCATTCTATTCACTTGTTAACCTAGTTGGTGACATCTTAGTCATGTTAGTTGGGTCCTATTGATGCTGCTGTGAGTTTTTTTGAGGTTACTTGAGTTTGGCAATTTATAAGGCTGAATCCTTCAACCTTTACTAGCTTTAAGGTTGGGGAGAATCCTTAATAGTCATAGATGAGATGGAGAAGATTTTTCATATGATGCATATTTCTACCTCCGAGGGGGTAGAGTTTACTGCATACCAACTAAAGGATGTGGTGTATCAGTGGTATTAGGAGTGGAATCAGTCTAAGGGTGATGATGTATAGTTGGCATTGTGGGATAATTTCTCTGGTTCTTCTCTTAATTTTTTCTTTCCTCAAGAGTTAAGGGAGATGAAAGTAGAGGAGTTGATAAATTTGAAGCAAGGCAGGATAAAAGTGAAGAAATATGGCTTGAAGTTCCATCAGTTGTCTCGCTATGCTCCTAAGTTAGTGTCTATTATGAGGGATAGGATGAGGAAGTTTTCTTCTAGGTTGTCTCATAATTTGGTGTTTGAGTTCAAGGACACCTTGTTGAACAAGGATATGGATATCTATAGACTTGTAGTGTATATGCACAAGTAGAGGGGAGAAGAAAAAGCAAGTAGAGATGGAAGAAAGACAAAGTAAGAAGTTTAGATATTCAGATTAGGATGGAGGCGAGCAGTAAATGGTAGAGGTGGTAAGTAGGGGTCTAAGAATAATTGGAGAAGTTTTAACTCATACTCGATGGCTAGTGCTTCTTATCCAAAAGGCACCTGGTGACCGTCATTTTCAGAATGACCTAGATTTAAGGCACAAGGTGCCCTAACTCAGGCTAGTGGAGCCTAGTCAACTCTATTATATCCTCTTTTCTAGTTTTATGGTTAGTTACATCATGGTTAGTAAGATAAGGTGAGGAATTTATTATTTTAGTTATGGTCAGATCGATCACCTACAATGGAATTATCCTTTTAGGGTTACTTTTGGGTGTAATAATGTCTTGTTTGCCACTTCATCAGCTCCTACACCAAAGTGTATTATTTTTGGCTCCAACACTGGTTGAAACTATCTCTATGCTCTTTTCACCCACCAGGAATCTAAGGCATCTTATGATATTATTAATTGTATGCTAAAAAAATTTCTCATGATGTGCATTGTGAGCTTAATCTCGGGTCTACCTTTTCTTATGTGACCCCATATATGGATATTTATTTTGGTTTTAGACTTGAGTATATTCCTAGTCCCTTTTTTATACCTACCCTAATGGGTGACACTATTGTGGCTAGGAGATTCTGTAGTAGTTGTGTGGTATTTATCTACAATAGAAAGATATTAGTAGATTTGATATAGTTTGAGATATTAGATTTTGATGTTATCTTTGGGATAGAGTGGCTCTATTCCTGATATGTGTATTTTGATAGTACGACCCGAAGGGAAAATTTCTAATTCTCAAATCAATCAGTGATTAAGTGGGAAGGGAGTTCCTTTGTGCCTAAGAGAAGGTTCATTTCTTATCTTAGAGACCAAAAATTAATTTCCAAGGGGTGTCTATATGATCTAGTTCGGGTTAAGGATTTTAGTTTTGAAAGTCCTTTCGTACAGTCCATCCCCATGGTTAATAAATTCCCTAAGGTCTTTCCTAATGATCTTCTTGGTATTTCTCTCGATAGGGAAATTGTTTTTGGGATCCATCTTTTTTTAGACACTCATCCTATCTCTTTCCCTCCCTATCGAATGGCTCTGGCTGAGCTAAAACAACTCAAGGAGAAGTTGAAATATCTTCTTAATAAGTGTTTTATTTTCACTAGTGTTTCCCTATGGGGTGGTCCTATGCTCTTTGTGTGTAAGAAGGATGGGTCCCTTCAAATATGTGTAGACTACCGCTAATTAAATAAGGTGATAGTAAAGAATAGGTATTTGCTTCCTAGAATAGATGATCTTTTTGACCAACTTCAGGGTGCTAAACACTTTTCTAAGATTAACCTTCGGTCATATTACCAGCAGTTAAAGATTAGGGAGGTGGATATCATTAAGACTGTTTTCCATACTTAATATGGTCAGTTTGAGTTTTTGGTGATGTCCTTTGGTTTGACTAATACCCCAATGTCATTCATCCATCTTATGAATCGGGTATCCTTCAGTTTCTGGGCTTATTTTATATTGTCTTTATTGTTGACATCTTGATATATTCAAAAAGTAAGGAGGATTATGCCAATCACCTCTATATAGTATTGCAGACCCTTTAGGAGCAGCGTTCGTATGCTAACTTTTTAAGTATGTATTTCGGTTAATGTTATTACTTTTATAGGTTATGTTGTTTTTGGTGAGGGGAGGATGATGGATCCACAGAAAGTTGTGGTGGTTAATAGGTGGCCTAGACCACTGACTCCATCTGATATTCTGAGCTTCATGACTTTAGTCGGTTATTATAGAAGATTTGGGGAAAGTTCTCTTCTATCTCTTCCCCGTTAACTAGACTGACTTAGAAAAAGGTGAAGTTTTCATGGTTAGATTCTTGTGAGAGGTAGCTTTGAGAAGTTGAAGTATAAGATGACTTCAACTCCGGCTCTAACCCTACCCGAGGGTAATGATGGATTTGTTGTTTATTGTGAACCATCCCGTGTGGGACTGGGTTGTGTGTTGATGCAACATGGCAAAGGGATTGGGTATGATTCTAGGAAGTTAAAGTGCATGAAAATAATTATCCAACTATGATTTAGAGTTATTAGTTGTGGGTTTTTCTCTATATATTTGGCGTCATAATATGTATGGGGTTCATGTTCACATCTTCTCAATTCATGAGTGCCTACAGTCCCCGTTCACCTAGAATAAGTTGAATCTCAGGAAAAAGAGATAGCTTGAGTTGCTTAAGTACTATGATATGAGTCTTTATTATAACCCAGGTAAAGCTACTATGGATACTGATTCTCTTAGCAGGTTTTCCATAGGGAGCTTGGCTCATGTGCATGAGGAGAAATAGGGTTTTGTGAAAGATATTCATCGGTTGACTAATTTTAGAGTTCGTCTCTTGGACTCTGAAGATGGTGGTGTGATTGGTCAAGATGTGGTAATTTCATATCTTAGTGCTGAGGTGAAGGAGAAATAGGTTTTGGACCTTATTTTGATACAGATCAAGGATGATGTGGTCACTAGGAAATGATGTCTTTTGAGATTGGTGGTAATGGTATCTTGATGTACTAAGGTAGATTGTGTGTTCCCGATATTGATAGGCTGTGAGAGAGGATCTTGGATGAGGATCATGAGTTGAGGTATGATATTCATCTTGGTTTAATGAACATGTACCATGACTTAAAGGAGATTTATTAATGGAGTAACATTAAGAGAGATGTAGCTAATTTTGTTGCCAAGTGTATGGTTTGTCAGCAAGTGAAAAGGGAGTACTTGAGGCCTGCTGGTTTGTCTCAAGAGATTGAGTTGCCCGTGTGGAAATGGGAAGTGATTAATGTAGATTTTGTAATCGGTCTTCCGTGGTCTCTCCATCAGTTTGGTTTGGTTAGGTCCATTCTGGAAAGAATGAACAAGTCTGCTCACTTCTTCCTTGTAAAGACTTATTATTCTACCGAAGATTGTGCTAAGCTCTTCATTCAAGAGATCGTCAAGTTATATGGTGCTCCTGTCTCTATTATATTTGATCGTTCTACTCAGTTCTCATATCATTTTTGGCGCTCAATTCATACAGGTTTAGGGACTAAGGGGAACCTTAGCACTATATTTCATCCTAAAACGGATGGTCAGGTGGAGAGAATGATTCAAAATTTGGAAGTTATGCTAAGGTCTTGTGTTGTTGATTTTGGTGGTAGCTGGGTTGATAAATTTCCTCTCATAGAGTTTGAGTATAATAATAGCTTTCAATCTAGTATTAGGATGGCTCCTTTTGAGGCTCTTTATGGTACGATATGCAGGTCTCCTATTGGGTCATTCAAAGTTGGCAAAACAAGGTTATTTGGTCCTGTCTTTGTTTACCAATCTATGGTAAAGGTGAACGTGACTTGGGATAGATTTAAGACTACCAAAAGTGGCCAAAAGTCCTATGAGGATGTGAGGCAAAGGGACTTAGAGTTTGATGTGGATGAATTGGTATTCTTGAAGGTGTCTCCCATAAAGGGATTGATGTATTTTTGAAAGAAGGGGAAGCTCAGGCTCCATAATGTTGGCCTAATCATATTTTTAGGCGAGTGGGTAGTATGGCATATGAATTGAATTTTCCTCCTAGTTTGGGTTCCATTCATCCAGTGTCTCATGTTTCGATGTTAAAGAAGTGTGTGGGTGATCCTTCCTTGATTTTTTCCTTAGAGAGTGTTGGTGATTTAGATTCTTTATCTTATGAGAAAGTCTTGGTTGAGATTTTTGATAGGCAAGTCCATTTTATGAGGACTAAAGATGTGGCTTCGATGAAGGTTCTATGGAGGAGTCATAATATTGAAGAAGCTACTTGAGAAGCCGAAGAGGACATGAAGTCCAAATGTCCATTCTTGTTTTCCGTTATGGATAACCGTGCTTGAGGTATGTGTATTCCTTAATATCTATTATTTCTATATTTTTTAATGGAAAATGTACTTGTGTTCTGTGTTAAATCATGTTAATAGATGCCTTGACTCATAATTTGAGGACGACTAATCCTAAGGGGGGAGAACGAAACACCCCAGATTTTGGTCCTTGAAAATTTTTTGACCTGTGATCTTACTGGCCAGACTACGACTCTCCCTACACGTCATAGGGTGTCAATACGGGTCGTATAACTCTAATCATAGACTGACCAGTGCATTTGGCCAAGTTTTTGTAGTGATCATGGATAACACCCAACAGGTCGTTAGGACTCATTACTAGTCATATTGTCTGAGTATGAGTCATATGGTACGACTCTTAGTCAGGCCAGTGTTGGTTCCCATGGATACTGTCAAGCCTATGACTAAATACCATGAATGGTAAGGTGACCCCCGAGTCATAAGGTCACCCATAGAGACTGGGTGCCTTTTTCAGTCTTTTGATCAAGGGCATTTTGGATATTTTACCCTTTTCCTAAACATAACCCACGGCCTTTAATCCATATTGGGTCCTCATTCTTATTCATAACACACCAAATACACTCTCTCAAAATCTCTCAAACAAGAGCATGAGGGTTTCTAAGGTTTGGTTTTCTTGAGCTTTCAAGGGAAAATTCCCTCCATAATAGTGATACTTTTAGGTATGTGACTCTACCCTTAAACTTGTTTTACATTAAAGCATGAACATAAATGGCTATTTGTCTATAGGTTTTGACATGAGTTGAGGGCTTTGGCATGGTTGATTTTTAAACTATTTTCTTATTATTTACTATGCATTGTTTTTGCTTTATTAATGGTTTAGAACTGGTGGGTGCAAGGGTATGGTGAATAAACTAAGGGGTCATGGTTTTCTCCAATTTGATGATTTTGGCATGACATATGATTTTGGAAATTGTGTTCCCTCAACCCATTTATGAAATTTATATTAAAATATTGTTTTTTCACATGGTTTGACTTGCTTACTTATACAATTGCATGGCATAAAAAGGCTAATGAATCACAGTTTTATTTTATTAAACTTTGGGAATTATGTATTCCCCGTATAAATGAATAAATGAAACTAGGGGGTCAAGAATCCTTTATGTGATAGATATAGATATGACATGATAATGTTAACTTGCAACTGAAGATGGTATGACGATACAAATGGTATTCCTTAATGACTGAATTGGTTCAACGAATGGGAATATGTGAAAAGTTTTTTAAATTGGGCTTAAAGGGAGTTTTGTAGCTGGGTCATGAAAGTGGAGGTCCCGAGGTACCAATAATGAAAATCTTGTTGCTGATGTGGGGATCTAAAGAGCCGGGTGGTTTGAGTCCCACTTGTTATATGATTGGGAGGTTTGAGTCCTCCATGTTAAATGATTGGGTGATTAAGTCACCCTTTATTATATACTAGGAGGTTCGAATCCCCCATGATACATATGTATATATAATTAGTCTCTAGTTTATGCAGCTATACACACTGGGGCCCTTTCAACTGGGGGTGAGTTGAACCCATATAGATCATGGGTGCCTTCTCATGACGATTGAGCTACATTGTCCATCTTAAGATTTTAAAGTTCATGCAAAGCCTAGTTCTCTACCTTGGAATATGATATATACATATGTTTATGTATTTGTATATGGTTGTGTGTATCGATTTCATATGATTTTTGAATTGTTGATCATAATATTATTTTACCCCTTATCCCTGAGTTATATTCTAGTGCTCAACCTGCTAATTGTATCCGGACTTTTTATCCCCATATGATGCAAGGTTCAAAGGCACTTTTACCTTTCCTAAGCAGTGATCGGATTTTTGAATTCTCAGCAGTCAACTTGAAATAGCGAGCCTTCTCCTTCCGAAGGCCATTACTTCTTGGTTTATCTATTATCACATACTTTTCGTCGAACTTATTTTTGATATCATCGGGGAAATATCCCGACATAAGTATGATTCGATTTTGTCATATAGGTTTTTTGGATTACTGTGGACTGGGTATTGGTTGTTGATATTCTCAGATTCTTTTGAGCTTATAATTTCCTATCTTGTTATATATTTGGAATTCATCCGCTGCTTGGTATGTTTTGTTTTGTTTGACAACTAAATACGGGTATTCTTCAATCCTCGATGGACTTGAGATACCCATCATGACCAGGACCTCGTTTCGGAAGTGACACTCTAATTCTTAATGAGTAGCTTGTTAATAGAGATGATTTCATCCAGTGTCGGTACCAGAAGTAGCACCCTTTGGCATCGAAGCTAAAAAAGTGGCAATGGGAACTTTATAACCCCTAGTGTCAGCCTTGTTTTAAGGACAATCTTGTTGCATATGACCCAGCTGACCACAATTATAGAATCGATTCCTCCCCTCCTCATAATAACCATGGTTAAGTTGTCCATCAAAACAACAACGGGGATAAGGTGGGGCTGAATAAGCTCCACTAGCCTGATACTGGGCACCATGTTCCTTAGGACCACTGCTAGCTGGAAAATAATGATTACCCAAAGTCTTAAGATAGTGATCACTAGCAGACGAATGTGAACTACCCCAGTTCTTCTTCTTAGTCCACTGTCTACAATATTTCTCACTATTCTTCTGACCCCACCCTACTTTGAATACCTAAACTTATTGTTCTACCTCTCGCATATTTCTACCTGTCTTTTCTTTTAATCTTCTACCTGCTGCATATAAACAGCAAGTTTGGAGATATCCATATTATTGTTCAATATTGTATCCTTACACTCCAATACCAAGTAACGAAACAAGCCAGAAGAAAAATTTCTCATTTTGGATCTCATTTAAATGCTAACTCTGGAGCATAATGAGCCAACTACTGAAATTTCAATGCATACTCCTAAATACTCATCTTCCCTAGCTTTAGAATAACAAACCCCTTAGCTTATCTTCCCTTAACTCCTAAGGAAAGAAGTGATCAATAAAGGCACCTAAAAATTCATCCCTCACTGCTCATACCACTGGTAAGCAATATCCTTCAACTGATACACAGCAAACTCCACACCCTCTATATCAGTAGAATGTATCACACTAGAGATCTTCTCCATCTCATCAATATACCCCTGATGATCCTAATCAACCTTAGAGCCTTTAAAGGTTGGAGAAATCAACCTCATAAACTATCCAACTCGAGTGACCTCAGATGAATGATCAACAGAACCAACATGGTCATACTGACAAGACTACTAACCCACTAATTGAGTACGCAAGTTAACAGACCAGTGGACTTCGCATTAGAAATGTTTCTCTTAGGCATCTAATCATAAGTATCACCATCCTGAGAAGCCTGAGGTGGACTAATGGGGATATTTAAAACTCTATGTTGGGCGGCATAGCCAGGAGAAAGGACCCTAGACATGGTCTGCACTCCATACATAGAGTGAGTCCCCTCCACATTCTCCTCAGGTGGAGCAGAGTTCCCAGTAGAGTTTCTACGGATGTCAGATCTTTAGAGAGGGATGATCTGAAACACGAGGAATCTAAATGTTAGAGATGTTTCATAACACTAGACTATATAGCCTAAAATAAAACACAAGGAAGGGAAATATTCCTAAATTCCTTTAACCACCTCCTTATACACCCATAAAAAGGACTTTACTCAACCCATCTTTGTGGACACCCAAAGACCTTAAATTGTGCTCTGATACCTACCTTGTCATGGCCTGACCCCGGGCCTAGCCGTGATGGGTATCTTAAACCTACCATAGATAAGAGACTACCCCTTTAGCCTAACCTCAAGAGCATAATAATAATCCTAATATGAAATCTAATTAAACTGTGATAAAAGGATGAATAGATAACCCAAAAGAAGAGTAAGAGTTAAAACAACAACCAACCTACATTTGTCCATGAAAGCATTAAAGACCAGAGTAACATCTAAGTCGGTATATGCCACCAACTATGAAAAAAAAGATTCCTAAAGTACTAAGTCAATAAAGAAAGAAAAATAAAATGATAATGCCTTCCAAAAGATAGAGGCTCAACAATTCACAGCAACTCAATAGACGTTCTAATCCACCTAATGTTGCACATGAGCAATAGAAAAGTCTTTGGAACCCACATCATGAAATGATAAAGCATCCTAGGATTATTAGAAAGATAAGTACTGGCATGTAACTCAGGAAAAGTGATAAAATAATGCCATGTCAAAAACCAGTCAAAAGAACATACACACATTTATATATACATATATAAGATGCCAAGATAGGTTAGGGGTCATGAAAATGAGAGTTTAAAATAATTAACCTAGAGTGTGTAGCTCGATCCATCCTAAGGTCACCCATAGGCTATATGGGTTTAGCTCCCCCTAAAAACAAGGGCCGCAGTGCATGTTAGACATACGAATTGAGGAAAAACATAGGTAAAACTAAAACCACCGTGGGAAATAGTCATCCCAAATATATATATATATATATCAAGTATGTACCAAGCACACAATCATATTAACCCCAACATCGATAAATGTGGTTTCCAATGTTCGTCCCCCCAGGACTTACACCTTCACGATGAGCTATACAACCCCCTTTAAGCCCAAATTAAAATTACTTTGCACAAAATTTGAACCATTAATCTACTAGTCAATTAATAAGGAATTTACCACTTTGTGTCATCATACCAATATGCTTGCAAGCTAAATTAAATATGTCAAACCAATTCACATAACCACATTGACTCCCGATTTCATTTAAAGGTCCAAACCATGGCCATCAAGGTCATCCAAATCTATTTTTATATTCATTAATCCAATGTATTGGGTTGAAAAGTAAGTTAAATCAGGCAATTTTCCATGATAAAAATTAAATTTACAAAGTGGGTTGAGGTTCATGCAATTCAAAATAAATATTCATCCAATTTAGGGAAACCCATGTAACTCATTCCAAAAATTTAAATAGTATAACAATTTAGTCACAAAAATAGTAATTTAAAGCATGAATAATCAATTCAAAGCATGGAACAAGTAATTCAATTTGTAACAACCAAAACCGCTCGATCTAATTTCAAAATCCATAATTTAAATCATACAAAAATCAATTCAATTAATCCCACAAAGTAAAATTAAAGTTTAGGGAAGATAAACATGCCTCAAACAAATAAGAAATTAAAGTCAATTTGAAGTATGAAGTTCAAAGTATTGATTTCTTGAATAAACCTTGAGTTTTCTTGGATGGAGAGTTAACGATGCATAAAGTTGAGTTTGATCTTTTAAAACTGAAGGAAAAAGGTCCCTTTTATGTTTCTAAGTCATACAAGAGGTAAAACAATTGAAAGCCCCTTACCCCAAGTGAAAAAAAAAACTTGACAAAGTTAGCTCAGTAGCGTAGCACAACATTATCGCAGAGGGTAGTCTCCATGAAATGCCTATATCGCTGAGGCTAACCTCCATGTCCCGCTAACATCATGGACCCTCACTGTCTCAGGGTCCCAAAATGACCCCGAATTATTTCAAAAAATTCCAAAAATTTCCCCAAACACCCCTTTAACATAACTAAACAAAATTCAAGTTAAAAATTAACATTATGCATGCGAAAGGATCAATAATAAAATGATCAAAATTCTAAGGGGTCTTACATGCATATTGTAATGAACCTTTAGGTTATTTTCTTGATTTTTGTGCATTTTTGATATTTTGTCTTTTTTTATAGTGGCTACAAATCATTTATAAATTATCAAAACTTTTGGTTTAGTTTTCTAATAGTTTATTTTGGTTTTAGGATCATTCCCCTATTTTAGAGCATTTGTTATTAAGAAAATGGTCTTAAACTAAAACTTATCCAAAATAGGCTCAAATGAGAATTTTGACAGTATTGTTAGCTTCGTAATGCTGATTTTAGGCTAGAGGAGCCCTTAATTTGGATTTTGAGGCTTCAAACTTATTTTGAGCTATTGAGGTGGAAATTGGTTAACACAAACTATAGGTTTGGGGCCCATATTTAATCAAAATAACCTTGGGAGGAAAATTTAATGATTTCATTAAGTTTGGAATGTAAAATTTTGTATGGTATCATAGTTCATTTCTATGCACGAGGTTTTGAGCGAACTCTGAGCACCCGATCAAAGTTCATAAGGACTTAGCTCTTTGTTGGTTTATCAATATTTGGGTCTAGCCAAATTTTGGCCTTTGTGTTTGTGAGGATTGGTCACATTCTCGAGGGTCAAGAAATCTTGGCCATGGCATTCGCAAGATAGCCTTCACGTTTGTGAGGAGTAAGCAATCCTGGCCAGGTCATCTTTTCTCTTCACACTAGCAGTGAATTGATCGTATTTTCAAAGTCCTGCTGGTCTAAGCTACCATCAGTTTTATGACTCATGTGCCACATTCACGAAGTGCATACCATGGAAGTATAAACTCATCGTCATGACCTTTTTCTTTATTTTAAAGCCCTATTTCAGCATTTATGGAGCTTGAGTGTGAGAAAGTATGGGAAATCATCCATCCAAGCTAAGGTAAGCTAATATGGAAATCATTTATTGAGGGTAAGGAAAGCTAATATAACACCTCTTGATCATGTCCAACTATTTTCAACCTATCAAATTATGACCTATTTATTTTAAATCTATAGTGTTAATTCATTAAATTCTTCAAGTTTAGGGTCTGATTTGAGCCTCAATTTATGCTCCATTTGTGTGATACCTTTAAAAATACTTTCTCCCCCATCTCAAACTTTCTATCTCTTAACTACTTATCAATATACTCTTTCTATTATCTTTGAGCCACTATGATCTTCTCCTGTATAAATATCACTTTTTCTATTGAGTATCTAATCAGATCAAGCCCTTAAGGCCTTGCCTCAAATACGTCAAACCACCCAATTAGGGACCTAGATCATCTACCATATAAGGCCTTAAAAGGCATTAGGAAATACCGGTATTACAAATGTTGTTGTGAGCAAACTTATACAATGGTAGGTAGTCATCCCATTGACCCTCAAAGTCCATAACACAAGCTCAGATCATATCATCAAGAACTTGGATAATCCACATAGATTGAACATCCATATATATGTGAAAAATTATTCTTAGGTCTAATCTAGAGCCCAACTCATGTGTCTCCATGGGGTACTTCTGTGTTGTTCGTGTGCAAGATGGGTAGTACCCTTTGTATGTGCATTTATTATCGTCAATTAAACAAAGTGACCATAAGGAATAAATATACTCTTCCTAGGATCGATGATTTCTTTGATCAACTTCAGGGTGCAAAGTGTTTCGCTAAGATTGATCTTAGATCGGGCTATCATCAACTTAAAATTAGGGATGTGGATATCCCTATGACTTTCTTTAGTACCCGGTATGGTCACTATAAGTTTTTTGTCATTTTTTCTTGGTTGACCAATGCCCCAGTGGTATTCATGGACTTGATGAATAGGGTCTTCCATCCATTCTTTAACATTTTTGTCATTGTATTCATTGATGATATTTTAGTGTATACTAAGAGTAAGGTAGATCATGTAGATCACCTCTGTGCCATGTTGCAAACTTTAAAGGATTATCATTTGTATGCCAAGTTTTCCAAGTGTGAGTTTTGGTTGAAAGGCATGGCTTTTCTTAGTCTTGTTATCTCTACTGAAGGGATCATGGTGGATTCCCAAAAGGTTGTAGCAATTAATATGTGGCCTAAAACTGGAACTCTAATCAATAATTGGAGCTTCTTGGATCTAGCCAATCATCATAGAAATTTTGTAGAGAGTTCCTCTACAATAGTTGCCCCGTTAAATAAGTTGACCTAAAAGAAGGTCCAGTTCTTATGGTCTGATGTGTGTGAGGATAGTTTTGAGAAGTTGAAAGATAGTCTTTGGCTCTAGTTTTGACCATCCCTGAGTGTAGTGAGAGTTTTGTGGTTTATTATGATGTTTCCCAAGTCGGTATTAGTTTTGTATTGATGCAACATGGTCGGGTGGTAGCCTATGCTTCTAGGCAATTAAAAGTTCATAAGGAGAATTACCCTACTTATGATTTAGAGTTGTTAGTCGTGGTCTTTGAATTAAAGATTTGGAGATGTTATCTTTATGTTGTTCATGTCAACATCTTTT
>NW_025892865.1:0-1581 GCF_002878395.1 Capsicum annuum
TTGTGAGGGCAACGGATTGAAGCAGTAAATGAGAAAATAAATAATCACTTTTTTTCAAAATAAAGTCTCTCTTTACTCACTATACATCACACAAAAATATCAAATGACCAATTCTTAAAGCTCTTCTTCCTTTTCTTCTTCTTCTTTTTCTTCTTCAATTTGGACTTAGCATACAGTTGTTTGGAATGCTTTTCACATTCCTTAATTGAAAAATTTGCTCCTCCAATACTAGGTACTTTATTTTTGGCATTTAATTATGTAGTTGTCGAGGTGATGATACTATTATACTAATTAATTGCAATCTATTATTCATGTTCCCACCCTATGAAAGGTTAGCTTGGTTATGCTTAAAAATGTTTAGTTTATGGGTCTTAGTTACATATTAAAAATGATTTTTCTACTTTAAAATTAAATTAAATCGTCTTCTAAATTTTGGATTTGTGATTTATCATAAATTAATTATGTGTTTATGTGAGAGTTGAGTGACAACAGATTATAACTTTTGTGGAAAAATTTCAAGAATTGTTGGCTATATTTTAGTGTGTATTTCTCATTAACTTTTCGGAGGTTCAAGCTTGCAAGTTACTTTTTGTGACCCCATGGAAGGTATGGTCTACCACAGTATTTGGAGAGAGAATTAAGTGATTTCATTAAGCCAAAAGGACGACTGTTGTAGTAGCAAGTGAGTCAATATTCTGATAAGCATATAAATACAATGACTATAAATTTGCTAACAATCGATCTGGTTCAATCACTAAACGAAGAAAATTATGTATACATATGATTAATTTCTGTCTGAGAAGAGTCTGAATTATTTTAAAAAATATGAGAAAATATCTTTCGTGTTCTTAAGAAAGCGATTTGCTTATAGAGGCCAATCTATAGTTTGGTGCTTATCCTTTTAATAATACTTGTGCTCTCAGATAAAGTGTTTTCTCAAACATATGCTCAATTGATTTCTCGGAAGGGTGACTTTTTTCATTAATGTGATACGTTGGACATTTTTTTTCTTGATCTTTTTATAACCAATTTATGGTATTTCAAATGGAAAAATAAAATGATAAGTTTTAGTGATTATAGAAATGCATTTAAAGAATAAAAAGTAGAAACATAAATAAGGCAATATGACACCTTTTTATGACCATTAATTATAAGAAAAAATACATAAAGTAACATACTTAAGTATTAAATTATAAAAATTAATAACACTTTTATCAAATTACATTTTGTAGCATATGTATTTGTATGTATTTGTATTTTTGTAGAAACACTTTACAAAAATACAAAATGCATATCGATCATAAGGGCAGTAAAAATCATATGTATTTATATTTTTGTAGCAACAGTTTGTAAAATACAAAATACAACTTGCTATATTATGTAATTATAAAACTTTTGCTATGAAACTCATAATTAAGGAGATAAGTATGCTATTTCTAAATTTTGCCCTTAATTATATTTTTTTTTTCTTTTTTTTGGAGGCCTTTTTTTTTTGCCTATTTTAATTCATTTTATTATAACAAAAAATTAAAATTATTTTAATATATCACTCATGTTGGTCATTAAACAAAAGCAACTAAT
>NW_025892866.1:0-1355 GCF_002878395.1 Capsicum annuum
AAACCAACATCAACCAACTCACAACAAGGATTCAAACATAACAAACAGACAAATCATTCACAATTACGTAAAAATTAAAGAAAGAAGAGGTAGAATTTGTTAGGGATTATGTTAAGGGTTGTTATTTTTTGTATTTTTGTGGGGTATAATCACATGGATGAGAGCGTGTGTAATGTGAGCTAAAAATGAATAAAATTAGATTTGGGAGGGACAAAATTAGGTGTCTACACAATGAAAATAGATTCTCCCACTTTCTTAGTTTCAAATTGATTGACTTGTTTTGACTTAACATGGAGTTTAAGAAAATAAAAAATTGTATGATTTTAATTAAAGTATATTGAATATATCAAAATATCTTTATTTTTATGGGTTAAACGTGATTTGACATGAAATTTGAGAAAATAAAGAATCTTATGGTCTTAGGAGTAAATTAAAGTAATTGTATTAAAAATCTTTAATTTTGTGCGTTAAATATGACTTGATAATGAGTTTGAGAAAATTAAAAATCTTATGATCTTTAATTAATATATTTTAAATGTATCAAAATATCTTTAATTTTATGGGTTTAACATGACTTGACACAAGATTTAAGAGATTAAATAATCTTGGTTCTCTCACTCTATTTTAGTTGGTCATCTTACTAAAATTAAATGTTTCATATTAGTTGATCATTTACTAAATTCGGATAGAGTTAATTATTATTTTATATTTTAGCCCAACAATTAATAACATACATTCAATGTGAGAAATTACAATTTCAATGTTCATTACTACGCCCAATGAATATCATTAGTACGGATAAAAGGTAAAATAATAAATTTGATCATTTAATTTATAATTTCTTAATCACCGTGTAAAAATGAAATGTGCCAACTAAAATAGAACGGAGAGAATTAAATTAAAGTATAATCCCACCGTTCACTTTTACCTGTCACTAATTTCTTAATTGAATTTCTACTTTTGCTTGTCATTTTTAAGATATTCAAAAGAAGACAACTTCTTTTTTTCTATCTTACCATTAACATTAATTATTTTTTTTCTAAATTAGTTTTAAGTTACAATTTAAGCATATAATAGGGATACTATGGTAAAATAATCATATTATTAATTATTTTACTTAATAGGTGTGTCAACTAAAAATATGACAAGTAAAACTAAATAGAAGAAGTATTAAAATATTATTAATTTTGTTTGTAAACATGACTTGACACAAATTTCTAATGACTTTAAATTAAAATATATCAAATTTATTAAAATATCTTTAATGTTGTGAGTTTAATGTGACTCGACAAAGAAATAAAAAAAAATAAAGAATCTTATGATTTAAAATTAAAGTACATTAAATTTATTAAAAT
>NW_025892867.1:0-3236 GCF_002878395.1 Capsicum annuum
ATTTGAGAATAGGGTGTGATACTAACCTGATTAGGGACCTGTTCCCTACACGATTTTCTGAATAGAATACACTTTGAGTTATCTCACCCTCATCTTTATCTTTTTCTTCCTACCATGGGTATATATCTATAGAAGATAGAGACTGAATTAGACATGTGTGACAACATCTAACCTGGATACCTATTTATCAAATCATAGCCATATTTGGAGGATTATGAGGAATAACATGCATTCAACTTGGTTTCATTAACCCCAGCTTTGTCTTGTTCCTTTTAAAATATTCCCTACCAAGTGGCTTAGTAAATATGTTAGTAATTTGATCTTTAGTACTGCAAAACACTATCTTGATCAACCCTTTTTTTTCATATTATCTTTGAGAAAATGATGTTTGATGTCAATATGTTTAGTCTGTTCATGTTGAACTAGATTTTTGGCCATGTTGAAAGCATTTGTGTTATCACAGAATAGAAGTATTCAATTTGAGAGGATGCCAAAATCTTCAAGTTGCTGCTTGATCCACAATAATTAAGCATAACATTAGGCACCTGCAATATATTAAACTTTAATAGTTAAAAGAGCCACTAAGTTTACTAAGAGATTAAGGATAATCCAAGAAAGTAAGTTATTCCTAAGGTACTCTTCCTATCAGCCAGGTACCCAGCATAATCAGTATTAACATATCCATCTAGGTCAAAGTTATCTCCGGTAGGATAGAATATGACCATGTTGGGGGTTTCTTTAAGACATCTTAGAATTCTTTTGGCAACTTTAAGATGAGATTCTTTGGACTTACTTGAAATCTAGCACACATCCCAATACTAAACATAATGTCAAGTCTTTTAGCTATTAGATAGATCAGCAATAATGAATTTTTATTTCCCCACTTCTCTCCTAAGACAGTAATCGTTATCTTTCAAGGTGGGAATAAGGTAGGAATATTGAACACTTACTTAACTGAACCAACCTTTCTTGGGCCACACTCAACATTAAAGTACAAAAAGATCTTGTTCATCCAAAACCCATAGGGCAACACTTGTTTTCTATCTTTTGCGGTTATCACTGTGTTCATGTATTCAATAACAATTGCTAGAAGATTCACCTTCTGAAACTTGGACAAGGCCTTCCTTAGGAATAGGTTGGGACTTATTACTGTATTTTCTTTTAATAGAGGAAGAAGTACCCAATTCACCAACTCGAAAAGGAGTTGATATTCTTTTTTCAAGGCCTTTTTTTCACATTTTTTATTAGAATTTTTCTAGACTTTTCGTTCCTTAGGGACATGGTTCCTTTAGCAGGAACCCTAAGGATCTTAGATAACACTTCTTCATCAATCGCAATGCTCACCCCATTGACTTGAGTAGTCAAGTACAAACCATCAGCGGAGAAAGTTAGATTATGGTAGAACATTTTAACTTTTTTTCTTGCAAGGAGGGATCTGGTAACTCAAATAGGTGTTTCCAACTTTGAAATATAACTCAATCCACCAACTCACCAATTCTAGGCATACTAGAACAATAGGGTCAAAAACTCTTCCCAAGAGGTTTTGAGGATCTTTTGTCTCTCTTCTATTGACTACACCTTCTCTTTTTCTTTGGAAGTAGAAAATTTTCTTTAGGGACCAGTTTCTTTTGCAGAAACTTAAGGTCTCTTGAGGTCTTAACAGACTTAAAACTGGGACTTGGTCCATTGATTCTAGGTTTAATAATCCTTTTACTCTTATCCGTGCTTATGGGCACTAATTTCTTGATCATAACTCCTTTTGATTTCCCTTTATTAGGAGAAACAATAGCCTTTCCTTTTACCTTGGCTCTAGATGCGGCCATACTTCTTTCAATAGTAGAATTGCCATAAACATCCTCAGATTCATTATTATCCTCCGGCATGCTTTGAAAATGAATATGAAAATCACTATTACTGCAATCATCAAAGTCACTCTCAGTCTCCTCATCTGATTTCTCAACTATCACCACCTTTTCAACTGAAGGTTCAACCACAACCATTCTCTTCTTATTTAGTTTCCTCTTTTATCTATAATTATTCTTATTTTGCTCCAAAGCCTTCTTCATTAAGTTACTTGGACTCAACCGGGTCCTTGGAGGTTTTACAGTTCCAGATGAAGCTTTGATGGAGGAGAAAAATCCATTTTTAGATAGCTTCAATGATAAGGGTCGATTATCTTCACTATCAGAACTACCCTTTTTCATCCACAAGACCACCAGGCAAGTTAAGCATAAGGGAAACACTAAGTTAGCATCCTCAACACTCTTAGAAGGATTATTTTTCCTTCTTATGAAAAGTATGACCGAATTTCTTACCTACTTGGATTATTCAGGAGTACTAGGGTCCTTAGTAGGTTCTTTACTAAGGGTAGTGAGACCTTGAACCCTAATCTCTTCACTAATTTCCTGAATATTTGAAGAAGTTTTCTTAGAGATTGGCTAATCCCCATCAAATATGTTTTCATCAATAGAAGCACTCCCATACTTACTGGGTGACTCATCCTTATCAAAAGATGGAACCTTAAAAGAGGAGTCCAAAACTAACTTAGAGGGAATTGGTTGATTTAGGACTGAAGGGATGTCTTCAGAGACTTTGTATTTTGAAGAGTTGATTTTGGGGTCTACTTCAGTGACTTGGTCTTTGGAATAATCAATTTTGGGGTCAGGAATTGATGGTGTATCTTTGTCAGTTTTCTCTAAGGAAGACACATCAAATACATCCATATTTTTATGAGTATTAAATTCTCTAGAAATTTTGGAAAGTGAGAGAAGAGAAAACTTTGTAAGGGCAAATGGGTTTAGAGATTCAGTATCAGAAGAAGGGGATGGATGATTAATAGCTTGCAAAGGAGAAGGCTCTTCGTGAGGAGGAAAAGATACTGGAGTATTCAACATGAAGAAATTTGAGTTTTTAAAGATATTCAGTGTTTAAAGCCGAGTGATGATTGGGAAACTATTTAGGAACTAATGTGCTATGAGAAGAGGGTTTTTGAAAATGGTAAATGATGAGATCATATGAGATTTAAATATGAAAGAAAAGAATGGTTCAGATCTGATAAAGAAATATGATCAATAGGACATGTCTGGTCAGATGGGCACATATTGTTAGACCTAAAGTAGGGGTTACAAGTTTTATGAATTGGAGGGAGAGTGACATGTCATACCTATGATTGAATTTTAAAAAGCCACTATTTGAGAATAGGGTGTGATACTAACCTGATTAGGGACCTGTTCCCT